>NC_057808.1:239720366-239856894 GCF_018294505.1 Triticum aestivum | reverse complement strand
CGAAATATTTCCGGTGTCCGAATACTATCATCCAATATATCTACCTCGCGACCATTTCGAGACTCCTCGTCATGTCCGTGATCTCATACGGGACTCCGAACAACATTCGGTCACCAAATCACATAACTCATATAATACAAATCGTCATCAAACGTTAAGCGTGCGGACCCTACGGGTTCGAGAACTATGTAGACATGATCGAGACACCTCTTCGGTCAATAACCAATAGCGGAACCTGGATGCTCATACTGGTTCCTACATATTCTACGAAGATCTTTATCGGGGTACTGCAATGACAATATACGTAATTCGCTTTGTCATCGATATGTTACTTGCCCAAGATTCGATCGTCGGTATCTTCATACCTAGTTAAATCTCGTTACCGGCAAGTCTCTTTACTCGTTCCGTAATGCATCATCCCGCAACTAACTCATTAGTCACATTGCTTGCAAGGCTTATCGTGATGTGCATTACCGAGAGGGCCCAGAGATACCTCTCCGATACTCGGAGTGACAAATCCTAATCTCGATCTATGCCAACCCAACAAACACCTTCGGAGATACCTATAGAGCATCTTTATAATCACCCAGTTGCGTTGTGACGTTTGATAGCACACAAGGTATTCCTCCGGTATCCGGGAGTTGCATAATCTCATAGTCAAAGGAATATGTATAAGTCATGAAGAAAGCAATAGCAATAAAACTTAACGATCATTATGCTAAGCTCACGGATGGGTCTTGTCCATCACATCATTCTCCTAATGATGTGATCCCGTTCATCAAATGACAACTCATGTCTATGGTTAGGAAACTTAACCATCTTTGATTAATGAGCTAGTCTAGTAGAGGCTTACTTGGGACACTTTGTTATGTCTATGTATTCACACATGTATCAAGTTTCCGATTAATACAATTCTAGCATGAATAATAAACATTTATCATGATATAAGGAAATATAAACAACAACTTTATTATTGCCTTTAGGGCATATTTCCTTCAAAGAGGAAAAATCTATGACATTGGGTTCGTTAGCCCAAATACCATAAATGAATGGTCGGTACAAAACAGAGCCAAAGATACTGAGGACAACTTGCTAAAAGCGTTCCTTCGACATCAAAACAAAAGGGAAATACTCTTTCCTTACAACTTCAAGTGAGTGTTACTGTCTTGTGCATATTCGGTTTCGCTTACTCGAGGTTAAGTAGTGTAATTGATGATTTATGCATGCGCAGGTTCCACTTTATTCTGCTATCCATTAAGCTTGACGGGGGAGTAGTAACTGTCTTAGACTCGAGACGTAAAGATCCCAAGGATTATGCGGACATGACTGCAATCTCCAGAAGCAAGTTCAATCATTATCGCACCATATCGGCAACTTTCGTTCATTTCCTGATATCAAGTAATCATTTTCTTTGCCTGGCAGGGTTCGGAAACAGTTCACCGGAATGGTTCCGGGTCTGAGGAACGAGCTGCGATTTACACACCCCAAAATAAGTAGTACTAGCTAGTTCCGCGCATCTCTCATTGATTCTAGTTTCATCAATAACATTATCATGCTTGATTATGAGTTTGATTGAACTCTATTCTCGTAAAGTGCTTATGACAGGAAGGCGGGAATAATTTATGTAGATACTATGTTTGCGAGTTCATTCGCCACTCGACCTCTGAGCGGGGCTACTCTGACAAACAATATGAAGTACGTAAACAATATTCACAATTTTATTTTATTACCATCAATTGTGTTGAGTTTCATTATTATATATGTCTTGACCCCCTTCTTTAAATTAGATCTGGCAGATGCGCGATGAACTCCTACCACATGATCGCATACAAGCAATTCAAGAGGAATTGGCGGGATTCTTTCTTGACCACGTCATAAATTAAAAGGGAGAATACCATACGGAAATTCAATGGGATTTTGGCACTTGATGATGTCAGGGATGTTATATTGTATATATGTAGTAGCGTCGGATAGATATACGAAAACTTGTTGTTCGACCAAGCACGGATAAAGAGAGGTCACTTCTCTCTATATATGTTCATGACGATCTTGTGTAATTAATGGTTTCCTTCATTTGCTTACTAGCTAGCGTCGAGTTCTCTCTATATGTATAGTAGTTAGCGTCGACCAAGCACGGAGAATGAGAGGTCACTTCTCTCTATTAGCTAGCTAACACAATATGAAACCCCTAAACCCTCCAAAACCCTCAAACCCCCCTTTAAAAAAAAACACCAGCGCCTGCGAGCTGTTGACGCGTGGCCGCCTTTTAGTCTCGGTTGGCGTTACCAACCGGGACTAAAGGTCCTCCTGCCTGGGCACCCCACAGCGGCCACGTGGAGCCCCTTTAGTCCCAGTTCGTAAGTCAACCGGGACTAAAAGGTTGTGGGCAATTGTCCCGACCGTTTTGTCCCGGTTCCAGAACAGGGACTAAAGGGCCTCTGGAACCGGGACTAGTGCCCTGTTTTCTACTAGTGCGGGCACGCCCCTTGAGTTTGTGGCATCCTCGTGTGTCTTCTGGTCTCTCTCTGAAGCTTCTAGGGTCTCTTCTGGTCCACAGAAATCATCGTAAAGTTTTATCGTGTTTGAACTTCGTTTGATATCATTTTTTTGCGAAACAAAGAAATAGGCAAAAAATAGGAACTGGCACTGGGCGCTAAGTTAATAGGTTAGTCCACAAAAATAATATAAGATGATATATAAAGCATACTAGATTGATAATATAATAGCATGAAATAATAAAAAATTATAGCAGCGTATCACCATGTTGTCTGGTTAATTAGCTAGCTGAATATTTAGGTGTTAAACCGCTGATCGTTGGTGTTAAACTATGCATTTTGGTCCGGGAACACCACCCTGAGGTTCTGCATGGGATGCTCATGTTGTCTTTAAACTCCTCCTGTTAAGCTACTTTCATGTTTGGTTCTATTTACATGCAGTAGTTATTCATGTGTTGTGTGTTTAGCTGCTGATTTCTGCTCTATATTGAGGTGAAGTGTGGTGGTAAGGCCACTAGATTTGAAAGGGGTGAGTACAACAGCATATTTGCACACAATCAGGCAAGTGTGATTTGCATGTGCTCCCTCTAAAGCAGATATGCAGGTAAGCAAATGATAGACATGTAATGAAGCGTACCAAATGACATGCAGCACATGGTTTTTTCCCTTGCCCTTCATTTGCTCAGTTTGTCCCAACTCAGCCACTGATGCACATACCTAAAAATCCATGCAACTAGCCACACAGATCCAAAATCAACGCCACCAACCTCCAAATATGGGGGGTCGCGTGGTGAAAGTGGAGCGTCCTCCATCATATAACAATTCTGCTAAGTTGATGTTATCCTATTTTTACATTGAGTTTCACATTTGAATCTATTGTATCTTTTAAACCAAAGTCAAATTTAAATTACATTTGCATATTCGTGTTCCTTGTGATGAGAGCTTTGCAATAAGATCACTTTTAAATACGTTTTGAGAAGTTTTGAAAACTTCGCCAAGTTTCAACTAATGAAACTTAATAGAAACGAATGGCAAATTCACAAGTTTCAAAAACTAAAAACTAAAACCGTGTAGAAAATCAGACAAGTTTGTAGATCACGAATACTTCGCGCGGACAGGTACGGCTTGGGAGGGGCGTTTCCTCGGACCTACATACATTGCAAATTTTCTTGGTTCAAGCACCAAATAAATTATTAAGGTCTACCAATTCCATTTATTTCAGACTTTCCAACGATGTTCGTTCAACGTGAGAAGATGTCCCCATCGATTACGAGACGTCTGTAATGACTTTGTCAATCTTAAGATGTGATGCCGGTACAATGTCAGTTGTACTCATAGGGATAGAATGTGTGTCATGGGTTCATGAAGATTAGTGTATGTGCATGTTTGTGGACATATATGATTTTACATTAAAAAGTAGTTCTATCCACTCCAAAGGTAGAGTATTACTCCGTCGAAACGAGTAGGAGGAATGGAGGATGGATGACGTGATTGAGATTGCTCGTTTTGCTGCTCTGAAAAGCGAAAAGGGAGGGCATGGCATTGATCAATCTAAACTGTCTTTGCCGTGGTGGACGGAGCAAATCATTCTTGCATGCATGCATGCACGCATGCCTCGATTGATCGTGGTCGTTGAGTGGAGATGTACGAGAGAGTACGGTGTTTCGGAATTCTCGGTTGATTGATGAGTGGATTCAAAGCTGGAATCATATCTACCGCTTCTTTCGATAGAAAAACAGAAACAGAAAGGAAGCCATGCACAATGCACATTGCGCGGGCCCGCGTACTGGTGACCAGTACAGTACCGCTGTCCGCTGACCACTGACGGGTCGAGTAAATGCGCGCGCCAACACAAGCTAGCTAGCTAGCTATATATAGCTGGAGTGCTCCGGTATGATGACCGCGTAACTTTGATCCCCTATGAAATGCACGTACGTGCACGCCATGCATTGATGCTGAGTCTGAGAAGAAAATGTTGGAGTTTAGACTCGAGCTCGGTAGATCTCGAGCGTACGCAACGAACTTCCGTGTAAACAACTTTCATTAGTGAATGGCTAAATCTATGTTTAGACCGTACCCAAAAAAAAGTAGTAGGAAAACGCAGGAATATGATGCATGTCACGCGGTATGTTTCTTTCCTATTGGATCTTAAAGCACACTATTCTTCAAGTCGTATTTTTTTCCGAGAAAACTTCCAATCTACTCATTAACTATAACGTAATACAAAGAACATCAGAAATAAAATTACATCCAGGTCCGCCGTCATCGCCCCTCCCTCATCGGAACAGGACAAACCTTGTTGTGGTAAACAGTGGGAAGTCGTCGTGCTAAGGCACCATAGGACCGGCGCACTAGAACAAGAACCAGTGCCGATAAAGAGAAGCGTAGATCGGAAGGATCTAACGCGCCGACACACAGACACAGACAAACGAAGACCGGATCCACCGAAGACACACGCTGATCGAATCCACGAGATCCGCCGGGGACACACCTCCACATGCCCTCCAACGAGGCTAGATGCACCGCCGAAACGGAGGTTGGGCGGGGAGAACATTATTTCATCTTGAGTGAGCCGCCGCCGCCACGTCTTCCTGAGCAGGAAACAAACGCTAAACGGACATAAAAAGACACTTAAAACGGAGAAGGAGCCCTCCCGCCGGCAAGGGCCGAGATTCACCGCGTCTTCATGGCCTAAGGCCTTAGTAGACAGGTAGACCTGCGGCGGGTACCCTTATACTAATAAGGTTTTTACTCGCAGGGTACATGGGTAATGAGTACCCATTGCCATCCCTAGGTATGTGTGCTTTCTCTTCAAGTCGTATTGGATCTTGAAAAATACTTTGGAATAAAAATACATTGGAGTTAGTAAAGGAAAAAATATACGTACTAATTTATGATCGGAATTCGGAAGCATAGGAATGCACTCTAGGTTCCTGCAAAGAAAAAGGCAGCGTAGGGGTTGGGCGTGATCTAAAGGAGTTTCCAATTATATAATTTTTGTTACATATAACTCATATTTTATTAGATAAATTTATGATCAAAATTTGACTCAAATATGGTGGGGTGGGGTGGGGTGGGGCTTCTAAACCCGATGAGAAGAAGTAATGAACAAATGTAAGATTTTGGACCCTTCATAAGTTCACATATATGAAATAAAATCGAAATAAGTAATTTCAGACTAGTTGAGTATTTTCTATAGCTAGTATTCGTGCACGAATTGAGCCTAGCTTAATGGTGGAACCAATCAATCGTGGTTCAAGTCCTAGACTTGACATTCGTGGTCACAGGTACAGACCCAGGAATTATTGAAGTCCAGGGCTAAGCCTTATAATCTAAGCTATGACCTTAAATTTGTTCAAAATTAGTTATGTTTCGTAAGGGGATGCTTCATAGGATTTGGGACTAGGCCCTGGGCTGGAGCCCAGGCTGCCCAGGGTGTAGTTCCGCCACTAGGTAGCCACTAGGTAGTCGCATGTCTCTGTATCTATTTCAGGCCTTCTAGCAATGTGCGTTCAAACTATGTTCCATGGACTACGAAGGCGTCTGTGACGATTTTTTCAACTTCAATATGTTGTGTCGTCTCGGTATCTCGGAGATGCTCATAGGGGTAGGGTGTGCGTTCCTAGGGTTGAGTGTATGTGCGTATATGTGGGCATCTGCGTTTGTACTGTGTTAAAGAAAAGTAATTGTGCACTGGGATATATGTTAATATTATATTAAATGCATTGCACATTCAGATTAGACATGATATAAATTGTATGTTGATATTGGATATGATATAATTATTTGGTTAATGCTGATGTTGATATTAGACATGATTTTTTTACAACTATATTACTCCGTAGACATGATATTAATTAGTAGAGGATGCTAAACATATTTAACGCTAACATCAAAGGTCGTAGACCATTGGATAGTTGCAGTTGAATGGATGAGATTTGTTGGATTTTCAGAACTTGGTCCTTTTATATTGACCTCACGAGGCAGATGACCTTTTTTGTTGTTGCCACAATCAAATTTGGGTGTTGGTCGGTGTCGGGTGGTGGGTGCGACATATGCCAACGGGTGGCTTATCATTGTGGGAGCCAGTAAGACGTCGTCGGTGCCTGGAAACGGGATGAGGCGAAGACATGCACGCCGGCGAATCTTACCCAAGTTCGGGGCTCTCCGTGGAGATAACACCCCTAGTCCTGCTCTGCGGGGTCTCCGCATGATCACTAGATCAAGACAAGTAGCTACAAGTGCTCCTTGAGCTGTCTGGCTAGAGGAAGAAGAAGGGCAAGGCTAGCTCTCCTTTTCTCTCTATGTGTGTGTAACTCTATGAGATCAACCCTTTGCATGGGTGTCCCGGGGGTTTATATAGGCCTACCCCCCAGGGGTACAATGGTAATCCGGCTGGGCGCGGGTCCCAGCCGTCAGTGTCTATGCTCGCCGGCTTCTCCGCCGGTCATTGGGGCCCGCCGACTGGTGGATCCCGCCGGCTGCCGGCTTCTTGGCTGGCACGCCGGCCCCACCGCATGGGGGCTTTGTCGGCGGCTGGTTACTGTGGCCTCGCCTCTGATGACGAGGGCTTTGTCGAGGTAAGCGTGGCTACAGCGCTGCCGCCTTGCGAGCTCTCACTGTAGCCTTACCTCGTCTTGTCTCCTTAATGGGGCGCATGCTTCGAGGGAGGGAGGTGGCCGGCTACTGGGAGCCGGCCACATCCCTGGCCGACTAGAGGAGGCCGGGCCGTCTTCAGATGTCTCTCTGGCAAAGGGGCCCGCCGCCCGCAGGCCGTACTGACAGCCTGTCGTTGGTGGCGTCAAGGTCAACATGGCAACAGTGCCGTGCCGGACAGGGATGGCCGACCCGTACGGCGCACTGTGGCCATGCGTGCTCCGGGATTCGGGGTGGCAGGCTTTACTGTAGCCACGCCCCGTCTCGTCACCGTTATGGGGGTGCAGTCCTTGAGGGTGCAATCGTGGCCGCTTGACGAGAGCCGGCTTTCTTCGTGGCCGGCTTCTGGGAGTCGGTCTTCTTGGGGCCGGCTTACCGGAGTCGGCCATCTCGTATCTTTCATGGAGAAGGTTTCTGGGGCTGGGTCGCCTTCTGGAAGTCGGCCCTGGGGGTAGCTGGCCGGGGGAAGGCGGCCCTATGCTTTGTATGCTTGAAGGCCTGAACGGCTTGATAATTTTCAAAGAGCCAGGGGGAGTCGGTTAGGCTACCCGTGGTCATTTACTCCGACAGTAGTCCGTGAAGCTGG
Source organism: Triticum aestivum (assembly GCF_018294505.1). Classification (NCBI taxonomy): domain Eukaryota; kingdom Viridiplantae; phylum Streptophyta; class Magnoliopsida; order Poales; family Poaceae; genus Triticum; species Triticum aestivum. The sequence continues at coordinate 239,849,157 of NC_057808.1, read as the reverse complement.
TTGGGCTTCGAGGCTGAGTGGAGGTCGAGAAGCTCGGTCAGCTTTTTGTCTTGACGAGCCAGCAGCTGGGAGCCGGCTTCAGTTGGGCACGCCGTCTTGGCGAATTTTTTTAAGTCGGAAGGTGGGAGTCTGTTGGCGCGTGCGTCGGGCTGCGGGCCGGCCGCTCGCCGCCTGCGAACCACGTGGCGTCCCCTGGCTGAAGGGAGCCTGCCAACCCACGCGTGTGACAAGACGTCGTCGCAGGCCAAGGGCCCACCACTCCTACGCCTAGGCCCAGGCGTGGATTCTTTGCGGCCCAAAGCCGTCCGCACGTCTTCTGGCGACGGTTTCCGCATGCCGTTAGGGCGCAGTAATCGCGGGACGTGGGGGAGTGGGCGCAATTAATCCCACGTTCCTCCCCATGCCTCGCCTCCTCGGCCTCGCCGCACGAGGCTATAAGTAGGGGGAGGAGGGGAAGCGGCAGACGCTCGCACGCTCCTTTCCTCTCCGCCATCTTCTTCCTCCTGCTTCCCCTCGCAGCAGCGCCTTGCCGCCGCGCCGTCCCACCATTCTTCATTCCACCCCGCAGCTCTGCCGCCGCAGGGCCGTGCTCTCTCCGCCGCCGCACCCTTCCTCGCTAGCTTCTCGCCACCATGCAGTATGGCGGGGACTGGGACGGCTCCAACGTCCACATGGAACACATCGAGTTCCTTTGCAAGATGCGGCGGCTGCCCGGCGCAGACCAGGTGCGGGTCCGCCTCGCGCCTGCGTGGGAGATCACGCCGGAGTCGGAGGAAGGCGAGCGGGTAGTCTTCCGCTCGCATTTCCTGCGCGGCATCGGCTTGCCGGCGAGCGCCTTCTTCCGCTCCTTCCTCGACTTCTATCAACTCCAGCCGCACCACCTCACTCCGAACACTGTGGTGCTGCTGTCCGCCTTCGTCACTTTGTGCGAAGGCTTCCTTGGCGTTCTCCCCACCATCGAGCTCTGGGGGGAGTTCTTTCAATCTAAGCTGGGCACCCGCATGCAGGGCGTGCCGGCCCAGAGCGGCGCCTTCATCGCGATGCGGAGGCCGGGGGCCGACAACCCCTTCCCCGTCATCACGTTAATCCAGTCGGTGAAGCGCTGGCAGAAGTCGTATTTCTACGTGAAGAACGTCGCCCCGCAGGGCGACTACGTCAACTTGCCGCCTTACATAGCCGACCCGCCGGCTGGGAGGCGGCCCCACTGATCCTATCGGGCCGCGTCGCTGACGCCGGCTGGAGCCGCGGCCGTCGCCCGACTGCGGGCGATGATCCAGTCAGAGGGCCTGACTGGGCCCGACTTGCTGGCCGCCTTCGTCGTGCGCCGGGTGCTTCCGCTTCAGAGCCGCCCTCACCTGATCTGTCAGATGAGCGGCCAGCTCGATCCGAACCGGATGTGCACCAAGGACATGCCGCATGACGAGGTGGCCCACATGGTGAATTACCTTGCGAACTGGAAGCTCTCCGTAGAGTGGCGGTTTGGCAAGGAGCCATATTCCCGGGCGCATCCTCCGCCCATGGTATGTTTTCTCTTTCCTTAGTTTGTTGCCGAATTCCTTCTGGCCGTCTCTGACCAGTCGGGGTGCCTTGGCAGAGCTCTCTCCTTCGACCTGCGGCCGGGTCGGAGACGGAGCGCCGATTCCTCCCCGACCGGGCGGAACATGACCTGGAGGACTACGACTTGGGGGCGGCGCGCATGGAGGACAACACCGAGGCGGGTGGCGGCGAAGCAGGCGGCTCCGGTCTTGGAGCCAGCTTCGACGACTGGCCGGATAACGACGAGGCAGAAGTCGTCCCACGCCGCCAGCCGGCGTCTGGCCACGGCGCGGGTTCCTCCGCCGCGCCGCCTGCTCGGGGCGGCGGGCAGAAGCGTCGTGCCGCGTCGGGCTTGTTCGGCAGTCGGCCGAAGAAGCCCAAGGGCGGGGCGGTGGCGACCAGGCGGGAGGAAGCGGCCGCGAAGGCGGCCCGCTTCCGCAAGGTGGTGAAGCAGCCGCAGACGGTGTCGGCGTAAGTGCATACTCCTTTGTGCATTCTTTCTTCTTTTCTTTGGTGGTTTCTGAGTCCTTATCCTTTCTCAAAAAATCAGGGCTCCGCTGTCGCTCGAGCGGGTTGCTGCCGCCTCCGTCGTCGGATTGCCGGGAGGATCCGGGAGCACCCGCCGCGTGGACCCCCGCGTCGAGCTTCAGGCGGCAACGGAGCGAAACGCGCGGTAGGCGGAGGAGTTGAGGGCGGCTGCCGCCAAGGCGGCCCAGGAGGAGGAGGCGGCGAAGGCGCACGCTGACGCAGCGGCCAAGGCCCAGGCGGAGGCTGCGGCAGCGGCGACGACGGAGGGGGCCTTGCTCGTCACCCCTCTGCGCGTTGCGGCGCCTGAGGCCCCAGAGCCCCCATCAGAGGAAGCCGGCGGCGACCAGCCGGGATTGGAGAGGGAGGACGACGTCGTCGTCCTGGAGAGGGAGACGGCACCAGCCCCGCCGACTGGAGCGATCCAAGGCGGCCAGCCTAACTTGCCGCCTGCGCAATCGGCCGGGGGCGAGCCGGCCGCGAGGACGGATCTGGTGGTCCAGTCACCATCACGCCAGCGCGCGGGGAAGGCTGCATCGGAGCCGCAGAAGGCCGCGGGCTCCAGCTCGTCGGCCCAGGACATGGAGGCGGCCAGCGCCAGCTCGGGGTGGACGCCGGGTGGAGGGACGGCTGTGGTGAACGTGGCAACGCAGGACGTCCGGAACCGGCTTCAAGCCTAGGCTGCGGCGCTGAGGAAATATAATGACGAGTTCCTTGCGACGCGGGCGGCCATTCGGGTTAGTCTTCTTGTCTTTGCTTTTTTGATCTTGGTTTCTTCCGTGGGGGCGCATTAGCGCACCCACTGGGTGTAGTCCCCGAGTTCCGAGTCGGCTACAGAGCAGGCGGCTTGGAACTTTCTAGCAGGCCTTGCTTTGCTATTCTTGTTCTCATTCGCTCCTCTGCCTGACTTGCAGGACTACCACAACCTTCGCGCGGCTGCCTTCAACTCCCAGGCTCGGGAGCTGACCCAAAAGACTGCTGACCTGTCTGAGAGCCGGCGTAAGTGCTTCGTCTTTTATCTCACGTGGGGGCGTGTCAGCGCACCCACTGGGTGCAGTCCCCGAGATTCGGGCCGACTGCTGAGCAGTCGGGTCGGATCTTCCTTAACGACTTCTCCCTTATTGCTTCTTTCTTTTCTGCCATACCTGCAGCGGCCAACGCCAGTCTAAGGGAACAGCTGGGCGGGACTCAGGCTGCCCTCCGAGCTAAGGAGGCCGAGTTTGCCGCCTTGGCACAGGAGCGTGACCGCCTGGCCAAGAGGTTGGCCGACCAGTAGAAGAGCCACAAGGCGTCCCTGAAGGCGATGCAGGACAGCGAGGCCGCCATCCAAGCCGAGTATTAGACAGAGGCGGCCAGCTGGGCCGAAGCGAAGCAGACGCTGATCAACGGCTATGGCCAGATCGAAGACTTGGTTGACGGTAGGCCGCCTTCCTCTTCGTCCTTGCTTGTCGCTTGCCGTTTCAGCTCATTTTCTGACTTGGTGTTTTTCTCTTCTTTCTCTTTCTTCTTTGCGCAGAGTACTTCCCTGACTACTCTACCGCCGCCAACCAGGTCGTCGAGGCCCACCGCGAGGCACAGAGACAGGCTGGCGCCGAGATCGCGCCAAACGCTCGCCGGTCGCTGGAGGAGCAGCTCTTGGCGATTCAAGCCCGCCTTCAGCCGGCTCACCGCATGCTCCGCCGGCTTCAGCGTGTTGGGGCGCAGGTGTTAGCCGCCCTCTGGCCTGGAGAGGTGATTCCCCGCACCCCCAGTCGGACCGCCGACTGGCTGGAGGTGGCGGTCGGCCGCTTCGAGGCCTGGAAGGCTTCGGCGGCTCGGTCCGGCGCCAGGCGGGCGCTGGAGTTCGCCAAGGCTTGGTATCCCGAGCTGAGTCTGGACCAGCCGGCCACCTGGCGGCAGGAGGCCGACACGGAGCCGGCGCGGCCGGCTATCATCCAGCGGGCTTCGGCGATCGCCGACTACACCGACACCGGCGTCTTCGCTCCTGAGGTGGACGACAGCGGCGTTGCCCAGCCGGAGGAGTGGTTCGGGCTGAACCCGGCAAACGGAGAGGACTCGGCGGAGGAGACCGACTCCAGCGACGAGGGCGAGGAGGAGGAGGAGGGTGAAGACATCGCGCCAGATGGTGGAGCGCCCGGTCAGCCTCAGCTTGACCGTGCCTCCAGCAACAAGGCACGCGTGGGTGCGCCGCCTGCAGCCGGCGATGATCAAGCCGAGACCCGCCAGCCGACCACTCCTCCAGCCGGTGGTACCGTCTCCACCGACCAGCCCGGCTCCCACACTGCGTCCTTAGTCTAGTCTGCTGCCTCTATTTTCCTGTTTTATCACTCTTGGAACAATATTTTGTTAAGTTTGCACAATTCCACCCACTGGGGGTGTATTCGAACGATATTGACTGCCGGACTGTTGGGGGCCTTATGTGTAAATATAATTATGCATGCGTTTGGCTTTCCCTTGTTCTTTGCTTTTCATCCTTCTGTTGTTTCCTTTGCCGCCCTGCCTTGGTTGCCGCCTCCCCAGTCGGACAGTTGCTCTGCAATCTGTGGCTGGAGAAGTGCTTGGCCAGTTGGGAGGGCAAGTACTCTAGCTTTGTTGGATTATAGCGAAGTGATTGGGAGGCCGGCCAGCCGGCTGTTTTGACAGCCGGCAAGCGTGGTTGGAGGCCGTCTTTGCATTATACAAGTTCGTTAGTCCTTAGCCGTTTTTCGTGTGGGAATCGTTTCTGCCTTTGGCTCTTGCCAGTCGGTCAGTCGGTTCTTCGAGCTGCGACTTTCAACAAGAGAGGGCTCGGGTGCCGACACACTACTTGTCTGACTTCAAGTAAAACTTTTAATATAACTTAAGGCGGCCAGTCCCCGGGCCGACTGGTCGAACCCGGTGCCAGACAGAAAATCAAATGTAATAATACATTCATGAGTATGACGCTCTTCATTCATAGATAAAGGAGGGCAGTCCCCGAGTGCTCCTCGGGGGGCCCGTTGCTTCGTACTTAATAAAAAAAGGTAGCATGATACATACTGCTTTCAACTGTAAAATCTTCTCAGGAGGTTCGCGTTCCATGGTCGCTCCGACTCCTTGCCGGAATCATCCCTCTTGCGTGCTCTTGGTTTTTGTGCGTCAATCAGGTAGTAGGAGTCGTTGCCTAGTGCCTTGCTGATGATGAAAGGGCCTTCCCAAGGGGCCGAGAGCTTGTGCTGGCCGGCTGTTCGCTGGATCAACCGAAGCACAAGGTCGCCCTCTTGGAAAGATCTTGGCTTGACCTTTCGGTTGTGGTAACGGCGCAACCCTGCTGGTAGATGGCGGACCGGCTGAGTGCTAACAGCCGGCCTTCTTCCAGCAAGTCGACGCCGTCTTCTCGCGCTTCCATGGCCTCCGCCTCCGTGTACATGGTGACCCGAGGCGAGTCGAACTCGATGTCAGTTGTGATGACAGCCTCGACACCATATACAAGGAAGAACGGAGTGAAGCCGGTTGACTTGTTTGGGGTAGTACGCAGACTCCAGAGGACAGCCGGCAGCTCATCGAGCCAGCAGCCGGCCGATCACTCCAGTGGTACGACCAGTCAGGGCTTGATGCCAGAGAGGATGAGTCCATTTGCTCGCTCGACCTGGCCGTTTGACTGCGGGTGGGCAACGGACGCTAAGTCCAGTCGGATACCCTGTGTCGCGCAGAAACGTGCCAGTGCTCCTTTGGCAAAATTTGTGCCGTTGTCGGTGACGATGCTGTGCCGCAATCGTACCGAGTAGTGATGTCGGCAATGAATGTCACGGCAGTCGGCCCGTTCAGCTTCTTGATCGGCTTCGCTTCGATCCACTTGGTAAATTTGTCCACGGCGACAAGCAGATGTGTCAAGCCGCCGCGGGCTGTCTTGAATGGGCCGACCATGTCCAGCCCCCAGACGACAAAGGGCCAGGTGAGGGGGATGGTCTTGAGTGTAGAAGCCGGCAGGTGTTGCTTGGAACTGAAGATTTGGCATCCTTTGCAGCTTTTGACTATCTCTTTGGCATCTTCCAAAGCAGTCGGCCAAAAGAAACCATGGCGGAAAGCTTTGGCCACAAGTGATCTTGAGGCTGCGTGGTGGCCGCATTTGCCTTGATGGATATCCTTGAGGATTGCCACACCTTTCTCTGGCTCGACGCAGCGCTGGAAGACTCCAGTGACGCTGCACTTGACAAGCTCTCTGTTTATTATTGCATATGCTCCGGCTCGGCGTTGCACTAATCTTGCCGAGATCTCATCAGTCGGCAGCTCTCTGTTGACTAGGAAGTTGAGGATAGGCTGGGCCCATGATGGAGCTGTGATTTCTTCTACTGTCAGTACGGCCACGGCGACTCGGGTGGGCGGGTTGGGTGGTGGGGAGTTGGAGTTGGCCACCGCTTCTTGTGTCGCTGCAGTCCCCGGGCCGACTGCTGCAGTCCCGGGGCCGGGTTCTGAAGTCTCTGAGCCGGGTGCGACTACGTCAGTCCCCGGGCCGGTTGTCGAAGTCCCCAAGCCGCCTGCTGGGTTCCTCCAGTCGGATCCGGCTGCATCGGGGGCAGGCGGTACGAAGATAGAGTCCGACTCTGGAGACGGCTTGATGGATGGTTTGAGGAGACGTTGGAGAGAGACGCCGGTTGGTATAGCCTGTCGGGTGGAGCCGATCCGCGCCAAGGCATCTGCTTGGTCGTTGTCGGCCCGTGGCACGTGAAGGAACTCGCACCCTTCGAAGTACCCACTGATCTGCTAGACGAGGAATCGATAGCTCGTCATGTTTGCATCCTTGGCGTCCCAGTCGCCAGATGACTGCTGGATCACCAAGTCTGAGTCGCCATAACACAAGATCCGGCGTATGCCGAGCTCTTTGGCTAGCCAGAGCCCGTGTATGACCGCCTCGTACTCGGCCACGTTGTTGGAGGCGGCGAAGTGGATTTGCAGCGTGTATCTGAGCTTGTCGCCTTTGGTAGAGGTGAGGACGATGCCGGCTCCCAAGCCGGTGCGCATCTTGGACCCGTCGAAGTGCATCCGCCAATGAGTAGAATCGGGAGCCGGCGGTAGGTACTGGGTCTCGGCCCAGTCGACGAGGAAGTCGGCCAACGCTTGGGACTTGATGGCGGTGCGGGGCTGATAGAAGATTGTGTAAGGTGCGAGTGCAATGGCCCATTTAGCCACCCGGCCGGATGCATCCCGGCTGCCTATGATCTCGGCGAGCGGGGCGGTGCACACGACCGTGATGGGATGCTCTTGAAAGTAGGGCTTCAGCTTCTTGGCGGCGAAGTACGCTCCATAGCACATCTTCTGGTAGTGCGAGTAGTTTTCTTTGAGTTGGATAGTACTTCGCTTAGATAATATACCGGCCTCTGGACTAGCTGGGCTCGGCCTTCTTCTGGGCGCTGAACCGCGATGACTGTACTGACCACTCGGCTAGTTGCGGCAATGTAGAGGAGCATGGGCTCCTTCTCAGTCGGCGCCGCCAGGACAGGGGGAGTGGTCAGCATCTTCTTCAACTCATGGAAGGCTTGGTCTGCTTGGTCATTCCACTCGAAATGAGTGGATTTCTTCATGAGTCGGTACAGGGGGAGAGCCTTCTCTCCTAGCCGGTTGATAAAGCGGTTTAGGGAGGCCAGGCACCCGGTGAACTTCTGAACGTCTCGCAACTTGGTGGGAATCTCCATTCTCTCAATGGCCTTGATCTTCACAGGGTTGCACTCAATGCCGCGTTCGGAGACCAGAAAGCCTAGAAGCTGGCCGGCTGGTACTCCGAACACGCATTTCTCAGGGTTGAGCTTGATCTCGAATCGGCGCAAGTTGGCAAATGTTTCTTTGAGGTCTTCCAGCAGGGTGCCGCGCTTCTCCGTCTTCACCACAATATCGTCTACGTAGACGTGGGCATTTCTGCCGAGTTGCTTGAGGAGGCATTTCTGCATGCAACGCTGAAAAGTGGCACCGGCATTCCTCAAGCCGAATGTCATAGTCAGGTAACAGAAAGCTCCGAATGGTGTGATGAAGGCGGTCTTCAGGCGGTCTGCTGGGTTCAACTTAATCTGGTGGTATCCTAAGTAGGCATCCAAGAAACTCAACAGCTCGCATCCGGCTGTGAAGTCTATCACTTGATCAATCTGTGGCAAAGCAAATGGATCTTTGGGGCAGGCCTTGTTGAGGCTAGTGTAGTCTATACACATACGCCATTTGTTGTTCTTCTTCAACACCAAGACTGGGTTGGCAAGCCATTCTGCGAAAAATACTTCCATAATAAAGCCGGCGGCAAGGAGCCGGGCTATCTCTTCTCCTACGATTCTTCTCTTCTCTTCTGACAGTCGGCGGAGAGGCTGCTTGACCGGCTTCGCATCGGCTCGGACGTGTAACTTGTGCTCGGCGAAATCCTTCGAAACACCCGGCATGTCCTTTGGGGACCATGCAAAGATGTCTCGATTCTCACGGAGGAAGTCGACGAGCTCGCCTTCCTATTTACTGTCTAGGTTCGCACCAATGACTGCAAACCTCTCCGGGTTCTCCGGATCCAGAGGTATCTTCTTCGTCTCCTTGGCCGGCTGGAAGGAGCCCTGCGCATCATAATCCTTGGGGTTGGGGGACAAGGCCCGCTGCTTGCCGGCCATGGCCACAACTCGCTCCAGCATCCTCTTCTCTTCTGCCACTACGAGGGACTCGGCCAGCCGGCTGCTGGCTGCAGCGCACTCGATGGACTTCTTGTAGTCGCCGGCTACAGTGATGATCCCCTTCGAGCTCCGCATCTTCATCTTCAGGTAGGCGTAGTGGGGCACAGCCATGAACTTGGCCAGAGCAGGTCGGCCAAGCAAGGCGTGGTAAGGGCTTTCCAGATCCACTACTTCGAACCAGATTGCTTCTCGGCGAAAGTGATCCTTGTCTCCGAAGAGAACATCCATCTTGATCTTGCCGATCGGGGAACAGGACAGGCCGGGTACGATGCCATGGAACACGGTCCGGCTTGGCATGAGCTGCTTCGCCTTGATGTTCAGCTTCTCCATGGTATCGCGGTACAGTATGTTGATACTGCTTCCGCCATCAATCAGAATGCGGGAGAATCGGGCAGCTCGCCTCTCCGTTGCGAGGGTGACGTCCAACACCAATGCGTAGGAGCCAGGGGACGGCATCACCTCTGGGTGATCGGCCCGGCTCCAGATGATAGTCCTTTCGGACCAGTGCATGAACTCGGGGTTGCTGGAGGCGACTGCGTTGACCTCTTGGTGCTGTCGGCGCCGGCTGCGCTTGTCTTCAACCTGGCTCGTGAAGACGACGTAAGCGGCGTGCTCATCAGGGAACTCATCTTGAATGGCTCCGACTGCTGGTCGAGCAGCCAGCTGCTGGGGAGCTGGAGGCGGCGGGCCGGGAGGCAAAGGCGGCACCAGCCCCTCGCCCTTGGAGATCCGTGTGAGCCAGTGGCACTTTCGAGTCGTATGGTTAGACGGCTTCGCACCGCTGTGGAACTTGCAGGGGGGCATCGAGAGTCTGCTCGTAGGAGAAGGCCAGCTGCCAAGCCGGCCTGCTGCCCTTCTTCTTGGGAGCGGGCCGTTCTTCGGGCTGCTCATCTTCGACTGTGGCCACCTGCCGACTGGTGGAAGGCGGCATAGGAGCCTTGCGGTTGTGGTCGTCCTGGTAGGGGCGCCGATTGGAGTCGCCAGCCGGCGTCTTGGGAGCCGGAGCGAGCACCTTCCCAAAGGCGTCCACTCGGAGCTCGGTCTTCATCGAGGAGTCGGCCGTGGCGTACTTGTCCGCAATGATCAGCAGCTCGTCGAGGGTAGCCGGCTCGTCGCAGAGGAGTTGGTGCTTGAGGAGGGTGCCCTCTCGGCACCCGGCGGTGAAGTATTCGATGGCTTGGACCTCGTGCACCCCCTCGCAGGAGTTGCGGAGCTCGGCCCACCGCGTGAGGTAGTCGCGGGTCGACTCGTTGGGCCCTTGGACGCATAGGGATAGCTGGCGGGGCTTGGGAGGCCGCTTGTACGTGCTGTTGACGCTGTAGGGCTTGAGGCTGTTGAGTCAGGTGCGTGCCGTGCCTTGCAGCATGAGAGGGACGTACTTCACGGCTACGCGCCTGTTGCCGTTCTCTATGCTGACGGCGGTAGAGTAGTCGATGAGCCAATCTTCCGGCTTCACGGAGCCGTTGTACTTGGGCGTGTCTCTAGGGAGCGAGAACCCTTTGGGGAAGGGCTCGTCGCGGATGCGGGGACCGAAGCATGGCGGGACGACATCGTCTTCTTCTTCTAGCGCCAGGGATCGAGCTAGGCGGTCGATCCGGTTGCGGGCGTCGTTCTCGCCGACTCCTTCGCGGTGGCCTAGTCGGCCACCAAGAGTCGGATGCGTGACAGGCGGCGGGGTGGGATATCTCTCCCCTCGAGGCGGGGGAGGAGGCGGATTTCCTTGGCGCTCCACTGCTCGAGGGCGGCCTTCCGCGTCGCGCTCGATGGTGATCCGAGTCCGGCTGCGGCTAGCAGCGGGCGCCGCTCGCAGTCGGTGACCGGGATGTCGCGGCATGCTCTCGGCGTGGGGGAGGACTCTCAGCGCGGGCGCCGGCTTCATGCCGTCCTGCGGCCGCGTCGATCAGCTGCTGGATGCGCCTCGTCATGTAGGGGAGCTCATCAGTCCCCAGCCCATTTAGCTCTTCAGCGGCCGCCTGAGCGGCTCGCAGATTCTCGAGCGGTGTGGCGTAGACGGGGCGGTCTGCCCCCAGCATGCTGGCGATGGCCGCGCCGCGCTTCTTGACGAGGCCGGCTCGGCTCGGCCCACTATGAGGCGGCGTACCGAAGGCGGCGCGGTCGACTTCGCGCTGGTGAGCCTCGGTGAGGCGTCTCATGGAGGCTATCTTCTGACCCTCCGCGATGAGGGCAAGGCGGCGTGCCTCCAGGGTCTCGTCGTCGGCGTCGGCCGGGATGGGGACGGTCAAGTCATGCATCGCCGCTTGTAGGGCATCGTGGGCGTTCTCGCCCGAGTCGGCGACGTGGCTGATGACCAGCACCTCAGTGACAGTGCTGCTGCCGCTGTCAGCTTGAGGGAGAGGGTCGTTGAAGACTACCACGTCGGAGGGGTAGGCGTCGAGCGACGCCGTGTCCGAGTCGACAAGCATCGGGTCGGTGGAGCCGACCGACTCCAAGTCCACAGCAAGCTCGCTGGAGACGTGAAGTTGGTCGAGGAGGCTGACGAGGCGACTCTCGGGGTAGCCCGTGCCCGCGTCGGACGCGGGCTCGTCGGAGATGTGGGTCTCGCCAAGAAGATCGGCGAGGCAGCTCGCTGCGCAGGCGTCGTCAACGCCTTGCAGCGCGTCGGGGCAAGCGCCATCGGGTGCGGCAGGCTGGCTGCGCTCGCGGGGGAGGAAAAGGGTCCAGAACAGGTCTCCGGACGACGGTGCACCTGGCCCCACGGTGGGCGCCAAATATCGGGTGGTGGGTGCGACATATGCCAACGGGTGGCTTATCATTGTGGGAGCCAGTAAGACGTTGTCGGTGCCTGGAAACGGGATGAGGCGAAGACATGCACGCCGGCGAATCTTACCCAAGTTCGGGGCTCTCCGTGGAGATAACACCCCTAGTCCTGTTCTGCGGGGGTCTCCGCATGATCACTAGATCAAGACAAGTAGCTACAAGTGCTCCTTGAGCTGTCTGGCTAGAGGAAGAAGAAGGGCAAGGCTAGCTCTCCTTTTCTCTCTATGTGTGTGTAACTCTATGAGATCAACCCTTTGCATGGGTGTCCCGGGGGTTTATATAGGCCTACCCCAAGGGGTACAATGGTAATCCGGCTGGGCGCGGGTCCCAGCCGTCAGTGTCTATGCTCGCCGGCTTCTTCGCCGGTCATTGGGGCCCGCCGACTGGTGGGTCCCGCCGGCTGCCGGCTTCTTGGCCGGCACGCCGGCCCCACCGCATGGGGGCTTTGTCGGTGGCTGGTTACTGTGGCCTCGCCTCTGATGACGAGGGCTTTGTCGAGGTAAGCGTGGCTACAGCGCTGCCGCCTTGCGAGCTCTCACTGTAGCCTTACCTTGTCTTGTCTCCTTAATGGGGCGCATGCTTCGAGGGAGGGAGGTGGCTGGCTACTGGGAGCCGGCCACATCCTTGGCCGACTAGAGGAGGCCGGGCCGACTTCAGATGTCTCTCTGGCAAAGGGGCCCGCCGCCCGCGGGCCGTACTGACAGCCTGTCGTGGGTGGCGTCATGGTCAACATGGCAACAGTGCCGCGCCGGACGGGGGATGGCCGACCCGTACGGCGCACTGTGGTCATGCGTGCTCCGGGATTCGGGGGCGGCAGGCTTTACTGTAGCCACGCCCCGTCTCGTCACCGTTATGGGGGTGCAGTCCTTGAGGGTGCAATCGTGGTCGCTTGCCGGGAGCCGGCTTTCTTCGTGGCCGGCTTCTGAGAGTCGGTCTTCTTGGGACCGGCTTACCGGAGTCGGCCATCTCGTATCTTTTTGAAGAAGGTTTCTGGGGCCGGGTAGCCTTCTGGGAGTCGGCCCTGGGGTAGCTGGCCGGGGGAAGGCGGCCCTGTGCTTTGTATGTTTGAAGGCCTGAACGGCCTGATAGTTTTCAAAGAGCCAGGGGAAGTCGGTTAGGCTACCCGTGGTCATTTACTCCGACAGTCGGAGCTATATTTAATCTTTTCTTTTTTAGCACGTTTGTTGGTATGGAATGCGTCTCATGTCATTAACAAGATAAGTTATGCGGTCGGCGCTGTCCATTGCATTGCTACGTGGCTCTGGCTATGTGTGAACACCCAAATCCTCACCGGCAACGTGCGTGACAAGCCTGCATCTTTGGGGCCTTTTCGCCAGATCCAAAGGAACAGGAGTCGATCATCGCAGCAGATTTTGGATGTACATACGCCGATGCAGATTTGTCCGCCAAACATCCCGGCTAGCTTACTTGTATCACACCGCACTCTACTACGTGAGCATGTACAACCGGAGTGAGAGTGGACCACAGCTGTGTGCACATACATGCAAATTAACAACTCATATGGTTATAGCTTAATTTCAACGCACCTAGCTAGTTTAGCCGAAACAAAATGTGTCACATGACCAGGCGGCTCCTTCCTGTACATGGCATGCATGGGGCCAACGCAGGACATCTGCGTGAGGGGTTGAGATCCTTTGCAGTACTATAAGGTGTTGTAGCGCGGATGACATGAGAGGTCGGGTCTCACATGGCAGTGACTGTACTGTACTGTACAGTACTGCAGACGATCCTAACCCCTACGTGAGTGACTAGTCACACGTCTGTATACACACTCACTCTTCGAAAAAATTATGTATACACACATTATTTTACTTACGTGGACGGCAGCAAACTACCCCCGGCGCCACTTCTAGAATGCACTCACTCACTGAAAGCGCCTTTGGCTAGCAGGAGACGAGGGCAGTGAAGCGCCAACAACCACCTCTCGGTCGCCGCCATTTCTTCTGCTGCAGTTTCTTGTCGCGTCGCGCATCGGCAGCGGAGTGTTTGGTGGTGGATTGTTTTCTTCCCGGTGATTCAATGCATGCGGGTAGATTGTTGGTGTGGCGCGCAGGCGTGCAAGCAAGCTGCTGCTAGGGCCAAAAGACGGTGGTGAAAAGCAAGCATCGGTCGAAACGCCGTTCCGAGGGGAGGGCAGCTCCTCCTCCTCCCGCCCGACGAGAAGCTTGGACGCATGCGAACCCTTTGCGTGCCTGCATACATGCATACTCCTGCATGCGTGCCGCCGTGGATGGATGCGGGTGCCGGGGCGGGGCGGGGGCGGAGCCACGGCCGCTTTTTGTTTCCTTGCGGAACCGAAAGCTAGCGGCTAGCGCCGCGCGCCCGGCGCTCTCGATCGCCAGTCACCACCCTCTGCACTGACCTCACCCCACTGACCTCAAGGCGGCAGCGCGCGGACGCAGGCGAGACCGGTGGTATCTTCCCTGTTTGGACGTTTGGCTTTTGCTCCGGGCCAGCCGGGTTCCGCCCCATAGTTTGAAAAACCGAACCCATGAGGCTGTCGGTTTAGGTTTTTAATGGTGGTCGGTTTATTTGTGCCAAAAAACAAAATATCTAAAATCATTTTTTTTAATTTTGACCTCACGTAATACACATAATAGTGAACGTAAACCATTAATAATTCACAAAGTGTTGTTAGTCTAGCTAGTTACCAAGACTTTAGCGTCTCTTGCCTCAAGTTTACGTGTCCAATCCTTAGTTTACGCATCACTTTTCGAATATTTCCCAAGTACTGTATTTTACTAAAAGGCCACTACATCTTTAAAATCGTGCAAATCGGTTTCCGGTTTTTAAAAACCATGGATCCATTTCCATCACTTGGGTTTAACACTGTTCTTTTTTACTTTTGGGTTTTTCTTCTCAAACAAATTTTTCTTTCCGAATCATTTTTACCTGTTATTATAGTATAGGACACCAGTACATTCCGGAAGTACTGTCGAATATTGCCTTTGGAGGCCGAGCTTCATGGAGCTCAGTTTTGAAAAATTGCAAATTTGTCAAATTTCATATTTTCTACGTTCCAAAAAATTCTGAAAAAATATACAAATATACATGGAGGCATAACACACATATGTGTAAATTTTCAGGGCAAAATACGTTGAAATGAGGGCTATGCAAAAAAGTCAAATCTGGGGTGGTTTTTTAACACATGATACTATTCATCCTCCCAGGCCATAAATTTGCCTTTTTTATACATGTCGCATTTCAACATATTTCATCATGAAATTTTACACACATACACATACATCCTTGTTTACATGCATAATTTTTTTTCAGATTTTTCTGAAACCGAAAACTATGAATTTTGATTTTTTTTTCTTAAGAAAAAGGCCTCCATGGAGGCCGAGAGCCAAACGTCCGTTCTCAAGTACTGTCGCATATATACCGAAGGAATTAATACCAGTGCACTGTACATCTGCTAGTCTTTAGTTAAGATAATGAGTACTAGGAACGTTGTTACCACTTTATTACTCCCTCCGTTCCTAAATACTTGTCTTTTTAGGCATTTCAAATGAATATCACATACAGATGTATGTAGACATATTAGAGTGTAGATTCACTCATTTTACTCCGTATGTAGTCACTTGTTGAAATGCCTAGAAAGACAAGTATTTAGGAACGGAGGGAGTACGATGTAAGCATGCACATGCACATGCACATGCACATGCATTCACATTAAGATATATCACCAGTATTAGGTTGTCATTTTACGTCAAAGGTGTTCAATAAACAAATTGCTATTTCTTGACATAACTTCTCTGGACTTTATTGTGATCGTTTGTCTCAACCGGCTCAATATAGGTACAAACTAGGCACACGAACAAGAGAAAATACACAGGGCACCTCGATGCTCCACCCTCAATACGAAAATTAAATTAAAAAAGTACAAGGAAAATTCAGAAAAACTGAAATCTTGGGATCTCAAAATTGGGTGCCCAACCTACTCCCGTATCAAGTTTCATAGAAAAATACCAGGAAATGTATCCGTGGCAAAGAAAATACAGTCTGAACTAAAATTCATCCAAACAGTTTTTGATGTATATAGGAATTTTTTGTCTTTTTTGCCACGGATACGTTTCCTGGTATTTTTCACGAAATTTCACACGAGAGTAGATTGGGCACCTAGGTTTCATAGCCCAAAACTCTGAAATTTGTGTTCATATAGGGGTGTGGAGCACCCAGGTGCTCCCTATATAAAATTAAATTCAAAAAACATCTACGCTAGCAAAGAGCAAAGGTGCTTAGAGCAAATCTAAATTCTTATAGTACATCACATCGACATGGGTAAGTGTCTCGAACTGCGTTGTGATCATTTCTCACAACAGGCTCAATATATACACAAACCAGACACACAAGTAAGCTCTAAGTTCGTATAGTATATCACATTGACACAAGTAAAGACACTGGCAAAGACGCTTAGAGCAACTCTCGCAGAGTCACCGTATGACCACGATCAAGATAATAACTGTCAGTATGACGATTGGCCCAAAATGGCACAATAGCAAAATCGTCATATGTACTAGATCGCGTAATTTATGGAGCTCACTCCATAAACGAGCTCTTCATTTCCAAATTTGAAGGGTGTGGAGGCCTCGTTTGGAGCTTGCTGCATATACTCCCGCTAGCATGGGAGGGAATTGTCAACTTCTTCTTCCTCGCGCCAGCATCAATTAAACAATAGTGCGTCACCCACAGTCCACAGACGCACCACCACGCGCGCAATCGCCAGCGAGTTGGGTGACATGACTGCTAACCACCCGTCAATTAATGGGTCGCCGCTCCCCTGATGCAACTGTTCGGATGGGTGCCACACCGCTTCACCCTTAGCTGTAAAAGTCCGGCATCGAGGCATCCCCCTCACCGAAGCCATAGCCGCCGCCTACGCTCTCCCTGCCACCTCCTCCCCTACCATCTCCCCCACCGTATGCAAGAATGTTGCCACGCAAGAACGCAACCTATTGGCTCAACTTGGCAGCAGAGCGGAATCTCTCATCCCAAACGCCATGCACCTGCGCGAACTCTTTCATGTGGCACACTGGTCGCAGGAGTGGCCGGATACTCCTCCCGCAACAGCGGCCACAGTAGATCCAATGCTTCTCGTTGCGCCGATGGCTCCGCTAAGGGGCAGTGATGTAAGGTTCCCCGATCGTCTGAATGAAGGAGGAGGAGGACATCGGCCCTGCTGGCCCCCTCGTTCCGGTGTACCATGTCGTCCCCATTGACAACAAGCCAAAGCCAGAGGACCCAGACAACGCAATGTTGCAACTCTCCGTTCTCAAAACTCACAACAAGGAGCGCATCCGTTGAGAGTTCTCCCACGCAACCACAGATGATGAGGAGTATCGGTAACTCGCAACTGACTCTCAAGAATCTAACCCCATACCATCCTTGACGATCTCTTGGAGGAGGAGGAGGAGGAAGCCGACGAATAGATGGCTTCGACCACCGACTAGTGTAGGAAGTACTAAACAATAATGTCGCTAGTCGAATACATATATGTACAATGACACATTGCATATTCTGAAAATGTCATAGATGACATTTCAAGTCACTAATTATATGTTAAACAACACATTTTCCCCACTAAAAACATAGTTGCTATTAAGTTAACATGTTGATACATGTGTTTGGTTAGATTAACTTAAGCTTAACTTGCCCCTACAAAATTGAAGGAAAAAAACAAGAACAATTAAAAGTTGCATATTTTGGCAATTTTGTGTTTCCACATAGGCCGGTGGCCTACAAATGGGGATGGCGATCCATTTATACGGCGGCTCTGCTAGAGTTGCTATTAATTGGTCTAGCCATGTGGCGCTTTTTAATGTTGGATGGGACAAAATTACGTTAGCGCTCAGAAAAGAAATAAAAAATGATAATTGACGCCATGCTAGAGTACTTTCTCGTACTCCTTCAATCACATGCATGTTGAGCATTCTCTCGCTCGGTGGAAAATTAAGAGATAACAAAAGAAAATTTTGTTCATCAAAAGAAATTGGAAAGAAATATCTCCAAGTGCATGCAACCAAGCCTCGGGCGCATGCCACACAACTTTCCTCCTCTCCCTTTCCCCTCTCTCTCAATCTCTCTCTCTCTCTCTCACACACACACTCTCTCTCTTTTGCATGGGTCGTCGCTCCCCAATCCCCACAACGTCATTGCTCTCCACCTCCCTCCCCTTTCCATCACCGCTCTACTCCGCATAGTATTGAACGCTCCCCCCCTCGTTCATCAACTGTACCTCGCTCCTTGTTGTGTGGGATGTGGGTGGTATGTGATGGGTTGTTGATTTTAAGTTCGGTTCTAGTGGACCCCGATGGCGATGGTGGCTTACAAGGTGGTGGTGCGATGACTCCCCGGGCCTATAGTGCAATGGCCTCCTGGCGAGGCACTCGTGCAGTGGCACATCAACTCATCATCTCCAAGTCAGTTGCGATCTTCTCCTCTTCCTCTCCAATGGTGGATTCTCTATCATTTTTTCCTAGTCACCAGTAGCCATAGTCAAAGATGAATTAGAAGAAGACGACGACACTCCTTGCACCAGGCATTACCCATTACAAAGCTCGTTGTCGATGGAAGTGCTTCTGGTAAAAAAACTTCCTCTTGTTATTTTCTATTTGTTGCCTAGTTCATATACTCTACTTTCTTTTCTTATTACGGTTTTTGTTCAGGTTTCATCTTAGGTTTTCTCTCCCATCTTTACCTCTTTATTTTTCAAAATTTTAGCCTACAATGACTCTGGTGTTACTGAGATTTTCTTTGTCATTTGTCCTAATTTTGTCTATGCAGATGGCTGCAACCTTGCACTTAGGGTGGCAAAAGATGGGTCTATCCTTGTCATTAGTGATTATATATGGTTACTTTTAAATTTTTTTATTCCATTTTTATGGAGCAAGGGAAACATCTCTCTCTCTCTCACACACACACACACATGCAATCTCTACATTTGCTAACTGTCACATAGTGGCCTACAAAAAGAGCATCCATTGGCTCTTCAGACTTTAATTTGTTGTCCATCACTTTCTGGAATGAGTGAAATCTTTAGAGCTATCTGAATAATATAAGAACATTTGGAGATGGTCAATGTGTCATTTCACTTTCCGTTATAGCTTCACATACATGTCACTATAGCTTTGAATACATGTCACTTGGTTGTTAGAGCCAAAATTAGTAATATAATGCATGTATATGAGACTCTTCATACTTTGTTCTTCTAGTCTTTGGGCATGTGAGTTCCAAATATGCTATCATCACTCCTAGACCATTCTTTTTTGCATGTCAATCTGGATAAAAAATCCTTAAGGAATAACTACATCAAGGAAGGAGCATTGTGAATAGATTTTCATTCTTTCAGAACACACATCTACGGGTCATCATACTCTCCTTCTTACTCTTAGATGCTTAGACCCCTTGCATCAGTCAATAGATCCAACGCTGACGTAAGTAATTTCACTTATATATATAGCCATATTGGAATCCATTTTCCCACAAGTACATGTTCTATGTCCTGCTAACTAGACCTTTTGTACAATATGCATTAATTTTGTTTCATTTTTTGACCTCGAAACAGTAGGGGAGGCTCCTACTATAAAATTTATTAAATAAGATAATCAATGTTGTACATATTACATGGGAATACATGTCATTTTTGGGTATGTTGCAAAGGGGAGAATCAATAACAAAGTTCACAGGAAACTATGAGTTCCGCGGGATAGAAGCTACAAACTTGGAGATAAAATGTTGTGTGCCTCCTTGGCCCTATAGGTAAGTAGAGCTAGATCTACTTTTAGCCTTGTAATCCAAGTGACAATGCATGGTCGAACCCCTCTAAAGTGTCTATTATTTCTTTCTTTCTAAAGACTCCATGCAACAACCAATAATTTTTTCATGAACATAGGTCTCCCGCTAGTAGATTTTGCTTCGGTTATATTTTGAAACCTGGTGTCCTATTGATGCCAAGAGATACCAAGTCGATTCCAACAAAATTGACTAAATTGGCAGGTGAATATCATGTGATCAATTATATTTTCAATGGGCAAATCACAATGCAAACAATGAACTTCCTTGCCAATGTTATAGTTCTGCCTCTTAATCATGTTATGGGTGTTCAACCTATCCAAGAGAAGTAACCGGCAAAAGACTTTGATTTTCATCACACACTTTGATTTCCATATCCATTTGTTGGCATGATGATCTTGTATATTTCCGAAGTAAAAGGTATAATATTGACTGGAATTAAACTCCACTGTACCCCAAATATATCGCCAAGTGTCATGCCTAGTATCGTCAGGTGTAGCATGGTTAGTCATGGGTTGAAGGTCACGCACCTCCTCATGGGCTTGTGTTGACAGTGGTGGTTCAAACGCTCCACCCAAAGTTCTGATGCCCAAGAAACCCTTAACAGAGATGTCCTCTCATGTTGTATACAAGAAAGTGTGAGGGTGGGACTTAGAAAGGATATTATGAAGCCAAAGATCTTTCAAAAAAAGAGTCGTGAAGCCGCACTGAACATCCAACTTTGAGATTCCTCGGAAGTTAGGGCAAATGATATCGCGCGACCAAAAGGAGCCACGAGGATCGACTACATGTGGAACCGTGGATGTGTAGCATGTGGACTAAATAAGCTTCACCGAAGGGGGGTCCATTCTATTGTAAGACTTGCGTAAATATTTCATGAGAAGAGCATCGCTTTGCACACAGAGATTGATAACCCCAAGTCGTACTCAGTCTTTGTGTCAACCTACCATATCCCATGGCACTAGTGAGGTACATTTGTCTCCATTTTAGGGTTTTGTTGTCCATAGACATTTCCTTCTTGTTTTATTCAAAAGCTCAATAATTTTTGAAGTAAACGTAATAGCGCAAGGCATAAATCGTCAAGGGAGTGATAACCGAATTGAAAATGGAAATCTTTCCTCCATAAGATATCATGGACAAGGTAGATGAAAGTGGATGCTTAACTCGACAAAAGAGGGCATAAGGTCCTAGACGTTTGAATGTGTAGTGCCTAGTGGAAGTCGTAGGTATTTGAACAACATAGAGCTAATGGCACACCCCAAAATGGCATCAATAGTGGTAATCAAAGAATCATCCATATTGATAGGAATAAGCGTATATTTGCCAAAGTTAATGTTAAACCCAATGGAGGAGGTGTAATTCAGAAGAATTTCCTTGACCAAGGACGCTAGTTGGGGGGACCAAAATAGTGTCATCGGCATACTGAATAACTGAATAGTCTTCTTGACTTTCACAAAGGAAAAGGTAAATAGACTTTGTTATGCTTGAAGGCATCATTTATTGCATCATGTAAGAGGTAGTGGCTAGCACAAAAAAATCCATGAAGAAAGAGGAACACCTCATGGACACCCCGACAGCAATGGAATTGGCGACCAGGAACACATTTAATAGTATAGATGATTTGCTCAAAGAGAAAATGTAGTGGTCAAGTTTCAATGCAATCTCTTGTTTAGACGCTTGGCATTGAAAAATATACTCGAATTCCCATGTGAGGCAACCATGGATGGAACGACTCTAAGGAATCAATATCTATTGCGATGAACGATTTGTAGAATAATTCTTTGCAGCCTGTTGGCAAGAATTTTCGTGATTACCTTTAGACAACAGTCAGGCAACATGATTGCTCGGTAATCATTAAGTGGTTGTGACATGATCTTAGGGCTGAGCTAGCTGAAACCTTCATTGTACTTTTGAAGTTTAATTTCCCATTGTATAATTGAGCACACATGTTATAGAAATCGTGATTGATCACCGGTCAAGACGACTTTAGGACTGCACCATTAAAACTATCAGGACCAGGTGCACGGTCAGCATGCATTTCCTTAATAACATGGTCAATTTCCACATGAGTGGACGATATTGTAAGTAGATCAAGCCCCTCAACCTTATGGATAAGATATTCTAAATAAATCACATCTTGTTAGGTGAAGTGCTGTCTAGCCGTTCTTTGACGGAGTGATAAAGTACTTATTCTTTTCCAATTAGATCCTCTACAATATTACCATCGGTCCTTGTGAGGGTAGCTTGTTGTCTTTCATATTGCTTCGGAGCCATAGCTTGGTAAAACTTTACATTCTCATCACCTAATTGGGCCCATCAGATAGTGCATCACTTTTCCCAATATTGCTTCTGATAGGAAAGGAGCCGTAACAAATGTGTCTTCAGAATTCTTCTGAAGTTGGCTTCAGGAATTGATAGGGTCCTGCTATTCCCAAGTCCATCCAATTTGGTTAGGGCCTTGTTAGAGTTCTCAACTGCCACCGGTACGAGAAATTTCTCTACTCTAAATTTTTTAGCTCATGCCTAAGCATTTTGATTATTTTTTAAGGGAAACGTGGCGCAGTTATTAGATCTAGTTGGTTTGTTCAATGCAGCAAACAGCACATCCATAAAACCGGGTGAGCTATCCCATATGATTAAAAATGTTTTTTTACTTTGAGGTATTAAGGTTTCAATAGTTACCAGGCATGGGATATGGCCAGAGGCAAGCTTGCCCAAAGGTTTAATAGTGGTTTCCGAATAAAAAATAGTCCAATGGGTCGAAGTTAATAACCAGTCCAACCCTTCGGAAAAAGGATCTATTTGCATATTGCTCCAAGCGAATGAGCGACCTTTGATGGGCTATTCAATGAGGTTTTGTGAATGGATGAAACCATTGAATGTTTTTATCTCAGTGATAATTCCACTCGATTCATGACAATTAGAAGGGGCATGATATAGTTAAAAGCACCAATAAGCACTTGATACGTCTCTGTCGTATCTATAATTTTTTATTGTTTCATGCCATTATTTTATATTTCCACATACTTTTGGCAACAATTTATATTATTTTTGGGACTAACATATTGATCTAGTGCCCACTGCCAGATCGTGTTTTTTTTGCATGTTTTTGTATTTTGTAGAAAATCCATGTCAAACGAAGTCCAAATGCGATAAAAAGTTAGTGTTTTTAATGGAATATATGGGATTTTGGCACAAGAATCAACACAAGACGATGCTCGAGGGGCCCACAATCTTGGTTGGCGTGCCCCGACTACTTGTGAGCTGCGTTGAGATTTTCCCGAAGAGGAGAGAATGATGCGGTACAATAGAGATAAATATTTCCCTTAGTTAAGAACCAAGGTTACGAATCCAATTGGAGAACCACGCAACCCCTCATGAACATCACCTACACAGGAAATTACAAATACTTGCACCCAACGCAAACAAGGGGTTCTCAATCCCGGTTAATTGTAAGGATCAAATCTCATAGTGATAGATGGATAAACAAAAAAACAATAAAATAAAGATAAATAAATTGCTGCAAGGTATTTTTGAATTTTAATATATGATAACGATAGACCCGGGGGCCATAGTTTTCACTAGAGGCTTCTCTCTTGAGTCTAGCATACAGTGGGTAAACAAATTACTGTTGGGCAATTGATAGAAAAGTGCATAGTTATGACGATATCCAAGGCAATGATCATGTGTATAGGCATCACGGCCATGACAAGTAGACTGACTCCTTCCTGCATCTACTACTATTACTCCACACATCGACCGCTATTGAGAATGCATATAGAGTATTAAGTTCATAAAGAACAGAGTAATGCCTTAAGCAAGATGACATGATGTAGACAAAGTAAACTCGATCAATATGAGTAAACCCCATCGTTTATCCTTAACGGCAACAATACAAATACATGTCTTATTTCCTTCTGTCACTGGGATATAGATCACCGCAAGATTGAACCCATTACAAAGTACCTCTCCAATTGCAAGAAAAATCAATCTAATTGGCCAAACCAAATCAATAGATTGGAGAGAAATACAATTCATCGGATCCCAACAAACACACCAAAAAAGAATATTACATCGAATAGTTCTCCAAGAACATCGAGGAGAACATTGTATTGAAGATCAAAGAGAGATAATAAGCCAACTAGCTACTAGCTATGGGCCCGTAGGTCTGTGGTAAACTACTCACACATCATCAAAAGCGCAACAAGGTTGATGTAGAGGCCCTCCGTGGTTGATCCCCCCTCCGGAAGAGTACCAGAAAAGGCCTCCAGATGGGATCTCACAAGAACAGAGGCTTGCGGCGGTGAAAAAAGTATTTGGGTGGCTCTCTGTTGGTTTCCTGATTTAAGAGAATTTTTAGAGGCCGAACTAGGTCAAACGGAGGAACGAGGGACTGACAAGCCACATGGGCGCACCCATGTGTTGAGTGGCCTACTACTTCGCCTTCTCGCCTCCCCCCGAAGCTTCCAGGGTCTCTTATGTCCAGAAAAAAATTATCAAAAAGTTTCATGGCAATTGGACTTCGTTTGGTACTCATTTCCTCGAAAACAAAAAATAGGCAAAAAACAACTGGCACTTGGTAGTAAGTTAATATGTTAGTCCCAAAAAATGATATAATGTTGCATATAATTGCAAATAAAACATCCAACAATTGATACTTGATACGTCTCCAACGTATCTATAAATTTTGATTGTTCCATGCTATTATATTATCATTCTTGGATGTTTTACATTCATTTTATAGCAACTTCATATAATTTTTTGGGACTAACCTATTGACATAGTGCCAGTTGCTGTTTTTTGCTTGTTTTTTACTTCACACAATATCAGTACCAAACAAAGTCCAAATGGCACAAAACTTTTTGGAGAATTTTTTGACCAAAAGACAACTTAGGAGCCAAGGAAGCACCGGGGGGAGGCCCATGGGGCCCACCATCCACTTGCAAGCGCCAGAGGCCCCTGGTGCGCCCTGATGGGTCGTGGGGCCCATGGAGGTCTCCTCTCAGCTCTATAAATACTCAGATATGCCAGGAACCCTAGGGGAGCAATCGAAACACAATTCCAGCTGCCGCAAGTTCCAGAACCACGAGATCCAATCTAGAGCCCTATTCCGGCACTTTGCCAGAGGGGAACATGATCACGGAGGGGTTCACCATCCTCATTGGTGCTCCTTCGATGATGCTTGAGTAGTTCACCATAGACCTATGGGTCCGTAGGCAGTAGCTAGATGGCTTCTTCTCTTTTTTGATTCTCAATACAATGTTCTCCTCGATGTTCTTGGAGATCTATTTGATGTAATGAATTTTTGCAGTGTGTTTGTTGGGATCGGATGAAGTGCGAGTTTATGTTGAGATCTATCTATGAATATTATTTCAGTTTGTTTGATCTCTTATATGCATGATTGTCATAGCCCCATATTTCTTCTCCAAAACTTTGGTTTGGTTTGGCCAACTAGATTGATTTTTCTTGCAACGGGAAGAGGTGCTTTGTGATGGGTTCGATCTTGCGGTGTCCTCACCCAGTGACAGAAGGGGTAGCGAGGCATGTATGTATCGTTGCTATTAAGGATAAAAAGATGGGGTTTATTCCTACATGAATAGATCTTGTCTACATCATGTCATCGTTCTTATTGCATTACTCTGTTTCTCCATGAAATTTAATACACTAGATGCATGCTGGATAGCGGTCGATGTGTGGAGTAATAGTAGTAGATGCAGAATCATTTCGGTCTACTTATCTTGGACGTTATGCCTATATACATGATCATTGCCTTGCATATCATCATAATTATTTGCTCTTCTATCAATTGCCTAACAGTAATTTGTTTATCCACCGTATGCTATTTTCTCGAGAGAAGCCACTAGTGAAATCTACGGCCCCCGGGTCTATCATTTATCATATTGTTTTCAGATCTATTATTCCAAAAAAACCAAAAAAAATCTTGCTGCACTTTTTCTTTACTTATTTTATTTTGTGTTCTTGCTAGATGTATTTATCCAATCTTATACAATTTAATCTATCTTTTTATCATGGAGGGATTGACAACCCCTCTTACGCGTCGGGTTGCAAGTATTTGTTCTTTGTGTGCAGGTACCGTTTACATAGTGTTGCTTGGTTCTCCTACTGGATTGATAACCTTGGTTTCATAACTGAGGAAAATACTTTTCGTAGCTGTGATGCATCATCCTTTCCTCTTTGGGGAAGTACCGACGCAGATTCAAGCGACGTTAGAGGAATTTCTAGTGCCGTTGCCGGGGAGACATCATCAACATCTATTAGGTACCCAATCACAAATCTCATTTCCTTGCAATTTACATTATTTGCCATTTGCCTCTCGTTTTCATCTCCTCCACTTCACAAAAATTTGCCTTTTTTATTTGCCTTCCTTTTCATTTGCCTTTTGCTTGAGTCATCTTGTCAACATGACCAACCCTCCTTTGTCATCAGATTTTGAAGTTTTGTACTTCAAAAAAAAGCAAGGAGAAAAATTGAAAGATGCCTGGTATAGGTTAATGGAATCTTACCATATTTGCAACATAAAAGGAGACACCAAGATTTTGCTTTATAGCTTTTATATAGGTTTAACCTTGCATCATATGCAACTCTTGGATTTTCCCGCTAAACAAAATTTTATTGACATTGGTGCTAATGTTGCCTATGAAATAATAGAGAGATTATTGGGAGTTCCACCACAAAAACGGGGTTTACTTTTACACAAGAAGGGATTCAAATATTAGATAAATTAGGTGACTTACAAAAAAATTGAGTGAGTTGCAAAAATACAATTAACCCCTCAAACATATTAGTGGAAATCTCAATCGCATGAATACTTTGATTACTCTTTGTACTAAGTAGTTGGATATTTTAGATCTCAAGATGGTCTCCTTTCCCTAGAATATTGGAATGTGTAAAGAACCTCCCGGGTTTGAGAAATCCCACACTAAGGTGGCAAAAACTAAAGATGACAATACTTGAATCTATGCATTATGCCTAGCCAGGGGCATAAAACGATAGCGCTTGTTGGGAGGCAACCCAACAAATAAAATTTATTTTTTCCTTTTTCTTTCTGTTCTTGAGTGTTCACACAATTATGCTACTATTATGATTGTGTTTTTGTGTTTTAGTTAGTGTTTGTGCCAAGTAAAGCCTTTGGGATCATGTTGGGTGATAGTTGATTTGATCTTGTTGAAAAATAGAAACTTATGCGCCCCGTAGCAGAATTGTTAAAAATCATAGAGGAATGACAAAATCCTGATTTTTGTACACAAGATTGATATGCAAATTGCCTACGTTGTCCTAAGTTTTCAGAATTTTTGGAGTTACAGAAGTATGGTCAAAGTCCAGATTACTACAAACTATTCTGTTTTTGATAGATTCTGTTTTCGTTACATTGTGTGCTTATTTTGATGAATCTATGGATTTTATCGGGGGGTATAAGCCATGGTAAAGTTATAATACAGTAGGTATAATGCAATAATAAAATATGAATGGTTTGCAACAGTACTTAAAGTGGTGATTTGCTTTATTATACTAACGGATCTCATGAAGGTTTTGTGATTGAAGTTTTCAAGTTTTGGGTGAGATCACGATGGATGAAGGAATAAGGAGTGAAAAGAGCCTAAGCTTGGGGATTCCCATGGAAACCCAAGTTAATATTCAAGGAGAACCAAGCAACTAAGCTTGGGGATACCCCGGAAGGCATCCCCTCTTTCTTCTAACAACCATCGGTAATTTACTTGGAGCTATATTTTTATTCGTCACATATCATGAGTTTTGCTTGGAGCGTCTTGTATTATATGAGTCCTTGCTTGTTTTTCTTTTTAGTTTGTCGCAATCATCCTTGCTGGACACACCTATTTGAGAGAGCCAGAATTATGCTATGATTTGTTAGAATTGCTCTATGTTCTTCACTTAAAAAAATTGAGCTATGGAATTGCTCTAGTGCTTCACTTATATCTTTTTGAGCACGGTGGTGCTTTAATTTTTGAACAAATACTCGAATGCTTCACTTAGATTAATTTGAGAGTTAGTAAATTTTTGAAGAAATTCTCTCATGCTTCACTTATATTATTTTGGGAGACGAAATTTTTTATGCTCATGTTCTTCACTTAAATTTGTTTGAGCTTGTCAAAAGCAATTGCAATACATGAAATTAGTCCCAAAGTGATAGATATTCAAGAGGGATATAATAACAACTTTCATGAAGATCACTGGACAAAATAAACTTGATTCTTTGTAATAGTTTTGAGATATCATGATAATAATATGTGAGTCATGTTGGTGAGTAATTATGCTTTCATAAGAATATTGGTGTTAAGGTTTGTGATTCCTTATGCAAGCACGAAAGTCAATAGTATGCAATGAAATTACATCCTACTTGTGGTGCATTATTCGGTGTTAGTTATGCTTAATGCTCGTTTATGAGAATTTTCGTTTCTTGGTTGGTTGCTTCTCAATCTATTTGTTAGCCTCCATTTGTACTAAGTGGGAATACTACTTGTGCATTTAGAATCCTTAAACCTAGTTATGCCATATGAGACCACCATACCTACCTATATGCGGTATTTTTGTGCCGTTCTAAGTAAAATTGTATGTGCAAACTCTAATTTTCAAAATGAATTTCCATTTTGTGTGCCTATACCGTTCATGAAGCGGCAGGGGGTGGCCAATATTTTTCCCTGCTAGATGTGTTATTCTCAAGATGAGTGTTTATTCACTTGTCATTGCACTAGAGTGTGGCGGTAATAGGGATGCCCGGTCCCGAAATGAAAAAGAAATTTACTTTATGTTGTCAAATAATAAATTGCTTGTAAAGTGTTGGTATGGAAGGCACCCATGGATACGGCTAGCCATGGATTGTGAATGAATGGTGGAAAAAGAAATAAACTTTATTTTATGTTTGGGAACTACCTATGATGTATCTAGCATGGAATGTATTGGGAACTACTCGGTCATTTTCGTTGACAGGAAAAGCATGCCTCTCAAAATATTTTATCTCTCAATTTTTTCTTTGAGCTCTGGCACCTCTACAAATCTATGCTTTCCTCTGTGAAGGGCCTATCTATTTAATTGTATGCAATTTTTATTTTTATTTATGTCTCCATCTTCTCTTATAAAGCACTAACTAGGGAGCACTATGATCATACTTGTGCATTGGATGTAGACATGCGAGTGTGTTTCATGAATGGATCAATAATGTAGCATGATGGGCTAGGGATAACTTTCTTTAGTGTTGAAATTTTGAAAGACACGGTTGCTTGTTGATATGCTTGAGTATTGAAGTCTTCATGTCAATTATAGACTATTGCTTTGAACCATCTAAAAGTCCAAGTGTCCATGCTACAAAAGAAAAGAATATGTGATGCACATGTTAGGCAGCATTATACATCAAAAATTCAGTTTTTATCATTTACCTACTCGAGGATGAGCTGGAATTAAGCTTGGGGATGTTGACACGTCTCCAACGTATCTATAATTTTTTATTGTTCCATGCTGTTATATTATCATTCTTGGATGTTTTACATTCATTTTATAACAACTTTATATCATTTTTTGGGACTAACCAAATGACATAGTGCCCAGTGCCAGTTGTTGTTTTTTTTACTTCACAGAATATCGGTACCAAACGAAGTCCAAATGCCACGAAACATTTTGGAGACTTTTTGGACCAGAAGACAACTTGGGAGCCAAGGAAGCACCAGGGGGAGGCCCATTGGGCCCACCAACCACCTGGGCGCGCCAGAGGCCCCTGGCATGCCCTGATGGGTGGTGGGGCCCATGGAGGTCTCCTCCATCGCCTCTTAGCTCTATAAATACTAAGATATTCTAGAAACCCTAGGGAAGCGATCGAAACACAATTCCAGCTGCCGCAAGTTCCAGAACCACGAGATTCGATCTAGAGCCCTATTACGGCACTTTGCCTAGGAGAA
This sequence comes from Triticum aestivum, assembly GCF_018294505.1. Taxonomy (NCBI): domain Eukaryota; kingdom Viridiplantae; phylum Streptophyta; class Magnoliopsida; order Poales; family Poaceae; genus Triticum; species Triticum aestivum. The sequence goes on along the minus strand of NC_057808.1, from coordinate 239,819,921 downwards.
CACGATCACGGAGGGGTTCACCTTCCTCATTGGTGCTCCTCCGATGATGCGTGAGTAGTTCACAATAGACCTATGGGTCCGTAGGCAGTAGCTAGATGGCTTCTTCTCTTTTTTGATTCTCAATACAATGTTCTCCTCGATGTTCTTGGAGATCTATTTGATGTAATGACTTTTGCGGTGTGTTTGTTGGGATCCGATGAATTCCGAGTTTATGATGAGATCTATCAATGAATATTATTTGAGTTTCTTTGATCTCTTATATGCCTGATTGTTATAGCCCCGTATTTCTTCTCCGAAACTTTGGTTTGGTTTGGCCAACTAAATTGATTTTTCTTGCAATGGGAAGAGGTGCTTTGTGATGGGTTCGATCCTGCGGTGTCCTCACCCAGAGACAAAAGCGGTAGCAAGGCACGTATGTATCGTTGCTATTAAGGATAAAAATATGCGGTCTATTCCTACATGAATAGATCTTGTCTACCTCATGTCATCGTTCTTATTGCATTACTCCGTTTCTCCATGAACTTAATACACTAGATGCATGTTGGATAGCGGTCGATGTGTGGAGTAATAGTAGTAGATGCAGAATCATTTCGGTCTACTAATCTTGGACGTGCTGCCTATATACATGATCATTGCCTTGGATATCGTCATAATTATTTGCTCTTCTATCAATTGCCCAACAGTAATTTGTTTACCCACCGTATGCTATTTTCTCGAGAGAAGTCACTAGTGAAATCTACGACCCCCGGGTCTATATTTTATCATATTGTTTTCAGATCTATTATTCCAAAACCACAAAAATACCTTGCTGCACTTTTTATTTACTTATTTTATTTTGTGTTCTTGTGAGACCTATTTATCCAATCTTATACAATTTAATCTATCCATTTACCATGGAGGGATTGACAACCCCTCTTATGCGTCGGGTTGCAAGTATTTGTTCTTTGTGTGCAGGTACCGTTTATATAGTGTTGCTTGGTTCTCCTACTGGATTGATAACCTTGGTTTCATAACTGAGGGAAATACTTGCCTTTGCTGTGCTGCATCATCCCTTCCTCTTTGGGGAAATACCGACGCAGATTCAAGCCACGTCAATACTATAATAGGGGGGATACTTGTATAGGGTCTGACCTTTAGGTGAGATTGTAGGATCAACACCAAATTTCATATTTAGACAATACAAAAAATTCTAAACTTTTTTGACAACATACCTGCAAGGAATGTTTACAACTCTAAAAAAATTCAGCTCCAAACTTGGTCTACAGGTAAGAGATTCAAAAAATATAAATTTGACTATGAATAGTGTCAGCTTGGGATGAATAGTATTTGACACTATTCACATTCAATTTTGTGTTTTTTGGTTCTCTAAGTGTACTTCAAATCAGGAGTTGAAACTTTTTGAGGTTCTACATCAAACACGGATGTGTGTCTACAAATATTTTCAGAATTTTTGAATATGTTTTGAGTCTTCAAAATGATTAACCTCATTGATCTCACCTGAAACTAGATCCTATACAAGTTTCCCCCGCCATAATAGCATGGAACAATAAAAAATTATGTATACATTGGAGATGTATCAGCCCCTACCCTAGGGTGCGCCAGGTGAGCTTGTGGCCACCCCGTAAGTTGGTTAGGGGTTTCCTTCATCCGTGAGGAAGCTATTATCCGGATAAGAATACCCTCAAAATTTCAGCCCAATCGAAGTTATGGATCTCTGGGAATATAAGAAACAGTGAAGGGCCAGAAAACGTGAATGTGAAACATAGAGAGAGAGAGAGAGAGAGAGAGAGAGAGAGAGAGAGAGAGAAAGATCCAATCTAGGAGGGTTTCTTGCCCTTTAGGAGCCATGGTAGCCAAGGAGCAGAGGGGAAACGCTCCTCCCATCTAGGGGGGCCAGGGAAGAAGAAGAAGGAGGGGGGCTCTCTCCCCCTCTCTTCCGGGGCGCTGGAGTGTCGCAGAGGAAACCATCGTGACCGCGATCTACACCAACGACTTCACGGCCGTCATCACGAACTCTCCCCCTACCCGTACAACGGTGTAATCTCTCTTTTTCCGTTGTAATATCTACTTTAACATGGTGCTTTATGCCACATATTATTATCCAATGATGTGTTGCCATCCTATGATGTTTGAGTAGCTTTGTTTGTCCTATGGATTAATTATGGTATGATGTGATTGATTTGAGTTGTATGTTAATATGGTTCCGTCCTATGGTGCCCTACGTGCTGCACAGACGTGTGGGAATTTCCGCCATAGGGTGTTGCAATATGTTCATGATTCGTTAGAGTGGGTTGCGAGAATGACAGAAGCTTAAACCCAAATAAGGGGGTTGTTGCATATGGGAGTAAAGAGGACTTGTTACTTAATGTCATGGTTTGGTTTACCTTAATGAACTTTAGTAGTTGTGGATTCTTGCTAGAGTTCCAATCATAAGTTCATATGATCCAAGTACGGAAAGTATGTTAGCGTATGTCTATCCCTCATTGCATGTGATAAGTATTTATCATGTTATATTCCATCACCTATGGACAATCTTTCTCATTGTTCTCCAAAAATCTTTCTACTAAACAACTAATTAACTTTTATTATTCTTGCAAAGTACTTCTAGTTTTATTCCCACAAAGTATTTTTATTCTTGTTCTAGGTAAAGCGAACGTCGGTGTGCGTAGAGTTGTAGAAATTCTACCTTTAGCTCCTCATTGGGTTCGACACCCTTACTTATCGAAAAAGGCTAAAAACGATCCCCTATACTTGTGGGTTATCAAAACCTTTTTCTGGCACCGTTGCCAGGGAGCAATAGCGTGGGGTGAAAATTCTCGTGTGCGCTTGTTGGCTTTATCTCTAAGTAGTTTTTATTTTGTGCTCTTGTTTTCTATATTTAGTTATGGGTAGGAAACGTAGAATACTAAAAAATAGTTGTACTTTCTACACAATGGTTGAAGAACCACCCAAAATCTTCACTACTGCTGAAGCTTTCTATTTGGATCATGTTCGATCCATTTGTTCTTGCTGAAACCCCAACTTGCTTAGTTGAGGGAAAATCATTAGACGAGCATTCTTATTTTGTGCATTACCTCTTACCTCAAAAAGGGAAGCACTTGTGGGATCAAATACGTCAGTTAGAATGTTATGCTTTGAATCTATGCTAAATATATGATTATACTTGTTGCTCTAGGATGAAGGCTCCACACCTTCCCTATCAATGTGAGTTCAAGGATAATTAAATCTTATCTTATTATTCCAAGGGTGTTTATAGTTATTATGATATTGAACAAACTGAAGAACTTGTCGCTTTTAAGGGTGCCGATGAAATTGCTTCTTTGATTCAAAAGTATGATGACACTCTATAAATCTGAATTTTTTGCCATACTTAAATATTGCTATGAAAATTATGCTTATATTAAAGAATTTATTGATAGAATGTCTGCTGCCCTGGAAGAGGCTAATATTTTGCAGGCTCCTAAGGAAGAAGAAATTGTTGAAATTGTGAGCTCACTAGATTAAAAGATGAGGAGGAGAGCGAAGAACAAAAGGAGGAAGGGCGGATTGATCACCCGTTCCCACCTTCTAATGAGAGTAACTCTTTATCTCGTACATTGTTTAACTTTACTTCATGCTTACCGAAGGATGAATGTTATGATTGTCGGTGTCAAAACCGGCCGATGTCGGGTAGGGGGTATCGAACTATGCGTGTGAGGATCGAAGGTAACAAGGGACAAGTGGGACACAATCTTTACCCAGGTTCGGGCCCTCTTAATGGAGGTAAAACCCTACGTCCTGCTTGATTGTATTCGATCAGTATAGCGGTTACAAGGGTTGATCTAACTCGAGATCGTAATGGCTAAACCCTAGTTGTCTAGCCTAGGAGGATTCTGATTGCCCCTACAGACGAAAACTCTCCGGTTTATATACACACTGGAGGGGCCTAGGGTTATACAGAGTCGGTTGGTAGAGGAGGGAAATTACATATCCGGGCACCAATCTTGTCATCCACTATAGGATCGGAAGTATGTCTAGAGGGGGGGGGGTGATTAGACTACTTGACCAAATAAAAATCTAGCCTTTTCCCAATTTTAGTTCTTGGTAGATTTTAGCAACTTAGCACAAGTCAAGCAATCAACCTACACATGCAATTCTAAGAGTATAGCAGCGGAATGTAAAACAATTGCATATGAAGGTAAAGGGATGAGTTTGAAGGAGCAAACGCAATGTTGACACGGAGATTTTTTATCCGTGGTTCCGATAGGTGGTGCTATCGTACATCCACATTGATGGAGACTTCAACCCACGAAGGGTAACAGTTGCGCGAGTCCACGGAGGGCTCCACCCACGAAGGGTCCATGAAGAAGCAACCTTGTCTATCCCACCATGGCCGTCGCCCACGAAGGACTTGCCTCACTAGGGTAGATCTTCACGAAGTAGGCAATCTCCTTGCCCTTACAAACTCCTTGGTTCAACTCCACAATCTTGTCGGAGGCTCCCAAGTGACACCTAGCCAATCTAGGAGACACCACTCTCCAAGAAGTAACAAATGGTGTGTTGATGATGAACTCCTTGCTCTTGTTCTTCAAATGATAGTCTCCCCAACACTCAACTCTCTCTCATAGGATTGGATTTGGTAGAAAGAAGATTTGAGTGGAAAGCAACTTGGGGAAGGCTAGAGATCAAGATTTATGTGGTTGGAATGGAATATCTTGACCTCAACACAAGTGTAGGTGGTTCTCTCTCAGAAAATATGTATTGGAAGTGTAGGCATGTTCTGATGGCTCTCTCCACGAATGAAGAGTGGGTGGAGGGGTATATATAGCCTCCACACAAAATCTAACCGTTACACACAAATCACCAAACTCGGTGGGACCGAATCATTAAACTCGGTCGGACCGATTTAGTTCAAAATGTGAACGTTAGGATTCTCGGTCGGACCGACATGTCAACTCGGTGAGACCGATGTCATTAGGGTTAGGGCATAACGTAATCTCGGTGAGACCGATTACACAAACTCGGTGAGACCGATTTTGGTAATAGTCAAACAGAGAGTTGGTCAGGCAAACTCGGTGGGACCGATGCGCTCATCTCGGTTGGACCGAAACGTTACGAAAAGGAAACAGAGAGTTTGCATTGAAATCTCGATAGGACCGATCGCTCATCTCGATTTGACCGAAACGTTAAGAAGGGAAACATAGAGTTTGCAATCCCATCTCGGTGAGACCGAGATCACTATCGGTAAGACCGAATTGATTAGGGTTTCTGGCAGTGGCTATGTCAACTGAACTCGGTGGCTCCGGATGGAAAGAATTGGTGGGGCCGAGTTGGACTTTTTGGTTTAGGACATATGTGGATATGAGAAAGTAGTGGAGGGTTTTGGAGCATATCACTAAGCATTTTGAGCAAGATCCTCATTAAGCAACACCTCATCCCTTCTTAATAGTATTGGATTTTCCTATAGACTCAATGTGATCTTGGATCACTAAAATAGAGAATGTAGAGTCTTGTGCTTTGAGCTTGAGCCAATCCTTTGTCCTTAGCATTTTGAAGGGTCCACTTTCTAATCCATGCCATGCCAATCATTGAGCTTTCCTGAAATATTTATCTTGGAATAGCATTAGCTCAATGAGCTATATGTTGTTAGGAATTACCAAAACCACCCAGGGATAGTTGCACTTTCAATCTCCCCCTTTTTGGTAATTGATGACAACATATAGATCAAAGCTTCGACAAATGATAAATAAGATTGAAAAACATCGTCGCTTTGAGAAGTATGTGATAAGCAAGAGCTCCCCCTAAATTTGTGCATTATTTAAGATTTGCTTTTGAATGCAAATGCACAATCGATTAGGATCATGGGTTACTCTTCCATGTCACATACATCTTGGTGGAGCGTTCAAAATGATAGAGATTAAAAGCATGCACTCATCACCAAGCAAAGTGAATGATCATAATAGGATATGAAAGATAGCATTATCCAACAAGCATTAAGGGTAGCATATGATCAAACACTTGACCAAATAAGTATCTCACAAGGACACGAAGTAGTATCACACAAGCACACAGTAAAGTTTCAAAGCAACCAAAAAGAGTGCAAAGAGAGATAAAAACCAACACACTCTCTCTCTCTCGAAGCCTATGATCTATACATTTTTCTCCCCCTTTGGCAGCAAGTTACCAAAAAGTTTGAAAATGCATAGTGCTAAACGACTCTCAGGCTTGATCTTCGGGAGGTGGTGTTGAGAGAACGCCAAGGACGAAAGCTTCTGATGAAGTGGCTGGAGCTGGTGGAGTAGCTGCTGGAGTTGGAACTGGAGCTGTAGCTCTAGTGTTTGTCACTGGCACTGCAGCAGATCTATGTCCTCTGGGCACCCTAGCAAATGCATTTGTGGTAGACTTGCCCTTCTTCTCCTCTGCTTCCTCCTGAAGTTGCTCAACTGCAGTTTGGATCTCTGTGATCTTGACATCAAGCTCATAGAATTTTGTCTCAACAATCCTTTCCAAGCTCTCCTGGTTCTTGGTCAGGGTGGCCAGGCCCTGCTCAATCCTCAGAGTGGATTGGATCAGATATCCAAGCTGGTCTTGCTTGCTCTTCAAGAAGACCTAAGATGCCTCTTCCACAGTTGGCATCTTTGCAGCCTTCTCAGCTTTAGCTTTGGCTTTCTTCTCTTGTGCTTGCACACATGATGGTTCATTCTCAGTCATGACAACTGTGTTGTCCTCAAATTCAGGATAGATGGGTAGATGCTCCTTGTCCAAGATGTACTTGCCTTTGCCCATCTTTGAGTTGATGAGCTCCTGGATGTGTGGGGCATATCCACAACTTCTCTTCTAATCAGCTGCAGTTCTCTTGATTGTTTCCACAATCAGGCTCATAACCTTGAACTTTTGTGGGACATCAAATATGTGCAGCAAGTTGATAGCATGTCCTCTGATCATCTTGTGATCACCTGACTTGGGTAGAAGTGTGTGCCTCAGAATCCAATTGATTGTTGGCAGACCAGACAACAAATAGTGTACAGATCCAAACTTATGTGTGTCCAAAGCAACATCAGGGATCTCTTTGTACATATTGGCCATAGAGTTGTGGTCTTTCCTCTTCTTGGCATAGACATCCAAGTCATCCTCATGTTCCTCAGGAGCATTTATGAGTTTTGCCCATTCTTCAACTGTAGACTGGTACCTAGTACCCTCAGACATCCACACAATCCTTCCATCTGGATAGAAGTGTGCAGTGGAGTAAAATTGCATAATGAGCTCATCATTCCACTTGGTGAACTTCTGAGCCACAAACTCATCAACTCCACATGCCTTGAATCTGTCATATACACCAGGGAAGTGATCCTCATTCTCCTTGATGAATTTCCAGTCAACCCATCTCATCTCACACACTATGGGCTTCATGTCAAGTAAAACAGTCTCATAGAAGTCCTGTTGTTCCTTAGTGTGGAATCTGTAGTCCACAACAGTCCTTCTCCTGATGGCATATGGATCAGACTCTCTCCATAGTCTCAATCCTGAATCCTTCCTGATTTTCATATTCTCTACAACTGGGTGTGCATCATTGTGATCAGGGATCTTGGGCTTCAGCTTTCTCAAAACAACAGAATCATCATCTTCTTCTTCTTCAGCAGCTTGAGGCACTGGGGCCTTGTTCTTCTCCTCGGCAGGGATGTTCCTGGTGCTCCTCTTGGGTTTTGGCTTTGGAGCTGGAGCAGCAGTCTTAGGAGCAGTTTTGGGCTCAGATGGAGCAGCCCCTGCCTTAATTGCATCTCCCATAAGCTTTTGAGCTTTGGGTGCTGGTGCTGCATCCTCTTCCTCTTCCTCTACTTCAGAATCTTTCCTCATTGAGGGCTTGCCAAGAACTCTGGCAGTAGTGGTTCTGGCTCTCTTCTTCTTCTTATCTTCTCCAGCTACCTCTTCTTCGGACTCAATATTGAACTTCATAGTTTCACCTGTGGCAACTTTCCTTGGCTTAGACATGGGTTGTCTACTTGCTGGCATCTTTATTTTCAGACCTGGCTTAGTTGCAGCAGCTGAGCCATACTCTTTCTTCAGCACTTTCTTCTTTGAAGTGGCTTCATCTTCAACAGCCACATAATCTTCATCCTCAGAGTCGGAATTCCTCTTCTTCCTTGTCCTTGTGGCAGCCTTTGGCAGATTACTGGGAGTGCTCCTGCTGCCATCATCATAGCTGCTAGAGGGACTAGTGCCCTCACTCAACTGAACTTGTTCCTCTGACTTGTTCTGGCTGTCACTTTGGTCAGACATCTTGCAGGCAAACTATCAGTAGACCCTGTGAATAGGTTATAGATGAGGTAGAGTAGATGAGCATCACAAAGTACAGGAGTTTTTGCAAAACAGATGACTTAAAAACTTAGTTTTAGTTCTTCACAGAAAGCATTTCGGATCTACCGATTTGTAAACTCGGTGATACCGAAGCAGCTTTTGGAACCTGAACTAGTGAACTCGGTCGGACCGAGTTACAGTTCGGTGGTACCGAGACTGCTAGGGTTTCACAGAGAATCGAACTCGGTCACACCGATTTGCAATTTTTGGTCGGACCGAAAATGCGTGTGCTCTGGCCTAAGCCAAAATCGGTGAGACCGATTTCTACAACTCGGTCGGTCTGAGATGAATTCGGCGGAGACCTAACCCTAAATTTTCAAATCAAACCTAATCTACGGGACGTTTTCGCTGGACAGGATGATTTCAATTATGGCAAGAAACATGGCAAAGCAATGTGCTAAGAATAGGAGTTAAAGATTAGCACAATGATCAAGTCCGTACCCTAGTGCGGCGACGAACTTGCTACGGCGGCAACGGCGGAGAAGATTTCCGTTGATGGCGGCGGAGACCAGCAGTGGGAGGTCGCTGGCGACGAGAGGACGATCCGGAGACCAGAGGAGGCAGAGTAGGTTACGCGAGGGCGAAGGGGTTCAGAGAAATTTCCAAATTTTGACCCAGCGGTATATATAACCTGACCCTGTCGGTGTGACCGAGTGGAAGGACTCTTTGGCACCGAGATGCAAAACTGCAAGCAGTTACTGCAACTCGGTGTGACCGAAAAGTTCTAATCGATTGCACCGAGATTGAAAACCCTAGATCAACTTGGTGACTCGGTAGGACCGAAAAGGATGAATCGGTCAGACCGAGATGAACAAAGAGGTTTTGGAGGTTTAAGTCTATGACGAATCGGGATCTCCGAGTGCTCCTGACACAGAGTGGTTCGAATCTGACTTGATCAAAATTTCTGATGTAGCATGAATAGAGTTTGAGATGAGAAAAACATAGATAGCTAGAGGGTGTTCTTAGGCATTCTTGTCCATCCATTTGGCAAAAGAGAAAGAGCCAAACAATCATAGAAACAAATGGATGTCCTCGAATGAGTAAAATATGCATCCAACATGCTCACACAATTAAAATGGCAAATGAAATATGTGACAAAGCATGCACAAACATTCTAGCATCTATCAAGCAATTTGGCGATGACTAGGTCATCTATATATGAGTATATTGACATAGGAGTCAAATGAGAACACTTGATCATAGGTCATACTCATCGTTTAAGCACAAGTGGGGTTACCACTTTTACATAAAGCATTGTTGCGTTCACACCATTAGAGTTGCTTTAGCTCATTGATTTGAGTAAAGCTCCCCCTAGATGTGATATTCCCCCTAAAGGGAATGAACTAACCTTGGGTTTTGTCGATGATGACTTAATGTAGGTGTTGAAGATGTAGATGCTCAATGTTGATGTAGATCATTTGGAGCAATCCTTTGGAGTGATTTGCACTTTCAATACCTACACGGGTTAGTCCCACAAGGAACAAACAAGGATATCCATAGACATAGAGTGACGCATACACAAGATGATGTCCATGAAGTCATTAGGTTACCTTGTCCCTTGTCTTACCAACAAGAGGGTTTGTGACTCCTTGAACTAGTGCAAGATATGGAAGTTGTTTGCACTTGTCCTCGCCAAAATGATAGGAGTGAAGTATGTTGGCGGAGTCACCCTCAAGAACTCTCTAGTTCTTCTTCTTCTGGATCCACACCATCTTGATGGGAATCCTTGGAGTCGTGGTTGTACTTGATGAAGTGGAACTTGATGTAGTCTTGGGAACCCACTTGACCAAGGCCTTAGGTGCTTCTTCAAATGCATCAATTTCCTCTTGAAGCTTATCCTTGCCTTTTTGCTTGTGGTCTTGTGGTGGAAGATCATCTTGAGCTTGTGTTCCTTTGAAAGAAGTAGGACCATACTTCTCTTGTTGAGGAACAAACTTCGTCTTGGGGTATTGATCTTCTTCCCACTCAACTCCATTGGCATCGAACTTCCGTTCAAAACCAACACCTTGATTCTTTCGGTGTCTTCCTTGCTTGCGCACAATTTCCTCAAATTGCTTACTTCCGGCAAGACTCTTGTAAACACCTTTCTCTATGATTCCCTTCAATAAGCTATTTTCTTGCTCAAGTGTAACTTGGCTAAGAGAATCATTAGTGGAATCAAGAGAACTACTAGAAGCATCAACATTGGATTTAGCATGATTGTTGTTACTACTAGATGAAGAATCTTTCTTGTTCTTGTTGCTTGATTTAACTTGTGGCATGTAAGTAGACAAGAGTAAACGCTTGGCAATGTAAGAAGAACTTTTCTTGCGAATATCATCATTGATTGCCTTTAAAAACTCATGCTCTTGCTCAAGGTTGAGCTTTTCAAAGCGTAGCTTATCATGAGTCTTTAAAAGTTCTCGATGATTTTCCAAGGTAGTTTCATGAGCTAACTTAAGAGTGTTGAGTTCTGGAGTTAGACGCTCAATCTCCTTCTTATCATCATCATTCGTTTTATCTTGATTAGCATGATTAATTGACGTTTCATCATAGTTTTCATCACTAGAGTTGTCAACAAGTAAATCATCATCACCTAGCAAATCATCTTCATCACTATTGAAATCAACATACTCAGGATGTGTTACCTTTGGACCTTTGGCCATGAAGCATCTTCCAATTCCTTCATTTGGTGAGTCAAATATTTCATAGGAGTTGGTTGACACAAGTGCTAGACCGGCAACAACTTCATCTTGAGTATATTCGGGGTCGGAGTGATAACTTCTTTCGGAGTGATTGTCGGAGTCGGAGCCAGATACCCACTCACCAACATGAGCTTGATGTCTTCTTTTTGTGTAGCTCCTTGATGACTTTTCCTTTCTTTCCGAATCCTTGCTTCTCCGAGAGGGTCTTCGTTCATAACGATCATCTCTACTCCTCCTTTCTCTTGGTGGTGATTCTTCTCTTCTACTTCTTCTTTTGGGAGAATCTTCTCTTCTTTTGTAGGGGGTCGTACACTCATTGGAGTAGTGTCCGGGTCTTCCACAATTGTAGCAATTACGCTCACGACTAGAAGATCTTTTGTCTTTGTAGGACCTTGACTTGGAACTTCTCTCTTTGCTTCTACTCTTATAGAACTTGTTAAAGTTCTTTACCATTAGGATCAATTCTTCATTGAAGTTTTGTTTCTCACTTGAAGATGTGGGAGTATCACATGAGGCTTTGTAAGCACCACTTGACTTGTTGTGAAGCTCTTCCTTATCCTTGAGTGACATCTCATGAGCAACAATTCTTCCAATGACTTCCGTTGGCTTGAGATCTTTGTAATTGGGCATCATTTGGATCAAGGTGCACACGGTATCATATTTTCCATCCAAGGCTCTTAGGATCTTCTTGATGATGAATTTGTCGGTCATCTCTTCACTTCCTAAGCCGGCAATCTCATTTGTGATGAGAGCAAGCCTAGAGTACATTTCGGCGACACCTTCACCATCCTTCATTTTGAACTTGTCAAGTTGACTTTGAAGCACATCCAATTTGGATTCCTTGACGGAGTCGGTACCTTCGTGCATATCAATCAAAGTATCCCAAATTTCCTTTGCATTCTCAAGACGGCTGATTTTGTTGAATTCTTTGGGGAACAATCCGTTGAAGAGAATATCACATGCATGAGCATTGTATTGTAGCATCTTCAACTCTTCCGCGGTAGCTTCACAGTTTGGTTCTCTCCCATCAAAAAATTCACCTTGCAAACCACCAAGGCTATGACCACCAAAAGCTATGGAAATCAAAGCAAATGGAGACCAAAGCTCTGACACCACTTGTAGGATCGGAAGTATGTCTAGAGGGGGGGTGATTAGACTACTTGACCAAATAAAAATCTAGCCTTTTCCCAATTTTAGTTCTTGGCAGATTTTAGATACTTAGCACAAGTCAAGCAATCAACCTACACATGCAATTCTAAGAGTATAGCAGCGGAATGTAAAACAATTGCGTATGAAGGTAAAGGGATGAGTTTGAAGGAGCAAACGCAATGTTGACACGGAGATTTTTTATCCGTGGTTCCGATAGGTGGTGCTATCGTACATCCACGTTGATGGAGACTTCAACCCACGAAGGGTAACGGTTGCGCGAGTCCACGGAGGGCTCCACCCACGAAGGGTCCACAAAGAAGCAACCTTGTCTATCCCACCATGGCCGTCGCCCACGAAGGACTTGCCTCACTAGGGTAGATCTTCACGAAGTAGGTGATCTCCTTGCCCTTACAAACTCCTTGGTTCAACTCCACAATCTTGTCGGAGGCTCCCAAGTGACACCTAGCCAATCTAGGAGACACCACTCTCCAAGAAGTAACAAATGGTGTGTTGATGATGAACTCCTTGCTCTTGTGCTTCAAATGATAGTCTCCCCAACACTCAACTCTCTCTCATAGGATTGGATTTGGAAGAAAGAAGATTTGAGTGGAAAGCAACTTGGGGAAGGCTAGAGATCAAGATTTATGTGGTTGGAATGGAATATCTTGACCTCAACACAAGTGTAGGTGGTTCTCTCTCAGAAAATATGTATTGGAAGTGTAGGCATGTTCTGATGGCTCTCTCCACGAATGAAGAGTGGGTGGAGGGGTATATATAGCCTCCACATAAAATCTAACCGTTACACACAAATCACCAAACTCGATGGGACCGAATCATTAAACTCTGTCGGACCGATTTAGTTCAAAATGTGAACGTTAGGATTCTCGGTGGGACCGACATGTCAACTCGGTGAGACCGATGTCATTAGGGTTAGGGCATAATGTAATCTCGGTGAGACCGATTACACAAACTCGGTGAGACCGATTTTGGTAATAGTCAAACAGAGAGTTGGTCAGGCAAACTCGGTGGGACCGATTCGCTCATCTCGGTTGGACCGAAACGTTACGAAAAGGAAACAGAGAGTTTGCATTGCAATCTCGGTAGGACCGATCGCTCATCTCGGTTTGACCGAAATGTTACGAAGGGAAACAGAGAGTTTGCAATCCCATCTCGGTGAGACCGAGATCCCTATCGGTAAGACCGAATTGATTGGGGTTTCTGGCAGTGGCTATGTCAACTGAACTTGGTGGCTCCGGATGGAAAGAATCGGTGGGGCTGAGTTGGACTTTTTGGTTGAGGACATATGTGGATATGAGAAAGTAGTGGAGGGTTTTGGAGCATATCACTAAGCATTTTGAGCAAGATCCTCATTAAGCAACACCTCATCCCTTCTTAATAGTATTGGCTTTTCCTATAGACTCAATGTGATCTTGGATCACTAATATAAAAAATGTAGAGTCTTGTGCTTTGAGCTTGAGCCAATCCTTTGTCCTTAGCATTTTGAAGGGTCCACTTTCTAATCCATGCCATGCCAATCATTGAGCTTTCCTAAAATATTTATCTTGGAATAGCATTAGCTCAATGAGCTATATGTTGTTAGGAATTACCAAAACCACCCAGGGATAGTTGCACTTTCATCCACGCATAGGAGAGTCCTACCCGGACATGGGGGAAAGCCTTCTGCTTTGTATCTTCACGGCCCATCAGTCCGGCCCATATCGAATAACCCGGACACCCGTGGACCCCCTAATCCAGGACTCCCTCTCAGTAGCCCCCGAACTGGCCTTCAAATGATGACACAGTACCCGGCTTGTGTCTTTGGCTTTGGCAAGGTTGGTTCTTCATGATATACTAGGTAGATAATAGTTCGGCCCTAACTTCCTCGTTCTGCCTTTAGGACTCCTTCCTGCCGCCTCGATTTCCACGCGCTGGGCGAATGCGAATGGTCCATAATTTTTTATCAAAAAAGAAAACATCCGACCACACGGGGACGGAGCCTATATAAAGAGGTCAGATCCCCCAAGTGTTGTCCACACCGTGCAGAAAAAACACCCCGCCTAGCCACGAAAAAGCTTCAAAACATGGCCAGCGCCCCCGGATCGTCTTCATGCCCCCATGGCCCTCAAGAGAGTGACTGGAAGAGCTGCTCAGTGTCTCATCTTCAGTTGAGTCGGCTCCAGATGCAGGGATATCTTCCTCTCGCAGATCTAGTCTCTGTACGAGTGGGATTGGCCTCAATCGGCAATGACGTGATGGCTGAAAATATCCCCAACCCCAATAAGGAGGAGAGGGTGTGCTTCGTTCCGTTCCTTTTGCGAGGCTTAGGATTTCCGATCCATCCCTTTCTCAGGGGCCTATTGGAATTTTACGGCATCCAGTTGCACAACCTTACCCCAGGTTCGATTCTGCACATCTCAGGCTTCGTTGCGCTCTGTGAACTGTTTCTGGGTTGCGAGGCTCATTTTGAGCTATGAAGAAAGTTCTTTTTCCTCGTCCCTCGTCATCGAGGGGGCTCTATATTCAAAGTGGGCGGCGCCGAAATATGGCGTATAGCCGGATCAGGCTACCCAGTCAGAACTCCCAAAGAAGTTTCCCAAGAATGGTCTTTGGAGTGGTTTTACATTGATGACGTTCCACTTCCGGACCCAGTTCGGCACGGCCTCCCTGGATTCTCTACTGCTCCTTTGAAGAAACGCCTCAACTGGCGTCCCTGGAGTCCCAAGGAGGAAGATAGTGCGAAAATAAAAAGGTTGGTCAGCAAGGTTAGATTGCTAGCTCGGACCGAGCTCTCGATAATCGAGGTTATGGCCATTGCAATAAAACGATGTGTTCAGCCCCTTCAATCCAGAATAACCCCTTTATGGTGCTACAACGGAGAAGACAACACATCTCGTTATCAACGCAAGGTTCCAGATACCCCAGCTAAACTGGCCATGATCCTGGCTGATCTGTATAAGGGGAAAAGGAAGACTTCCTCCGCTTAAACTGCCGAGAAGGCTATTCGCTAATCAAGTTGTTCTTTGTTGTCATAAAACAGTCGTGGAGGAAGTAGGTCGAGGACGTTCACTGTCCCGCTCCACAGCCAGAGGATCACAACCGCGATGAAGACCCTAGCTTATGCGAGGATCCGGATATATACATAGAGTTCGATGATGGAGTATTTTATCAGGCGAGCCTTGATGGCTCGGAAGTGGCTATTACAGCCGATTACCCCCGCCCCTATTCCTTCTCTATCGTAAGTATTCAAAGAGCTTTCTCAAAAAGAAGTTCCTACCTGCACCTTTATCCATTATTCTAAATTGTTCTTCATAGGACACGAGAATTTTGTACTGGTTCGGCCCCTTGCGGTGAATGTAAAGGCCTAATCTAGTTTGAGGTGGCATTGCTGATGTTTCGATTACCAGGGAGCGATTACGCTTGACCTAGCTTCGATCTGTTCTTTCTTGCACTAAGCCGCCACCGGGTCGTCCCTTTATATACATAGGTTGACGCCTAGCGGCTTACAGAGTCCTGTCCGGCTCATAAACAACGTGTCCGGCCTGGTGACTAATTATACTTGCTTTACAATACAAGTTATACATATATGGCGGTTTACACATATGGGCTTTAAGCCGCCCTTGGACTTTGGGCCCTTTAACATGTCTGCTTCATGAACCGCCATCTTAACATCTCCATGGGCTTCGTCTTGATGAACCGCCATTGGGATAAACCGGCCCCTCCTGGGCGGGTCATACCCAATAGTCATATCCCCAACATTAGGCCCGAGGTTGATTTGAACTTGTTCATGTCAATCTTCAACACTTAGAAAAAATCCTTCTCTGTTTGTTCTCTCGAGATATTGTAACCCGCCATGATGTCATCTCCTGGAATTACGGAAACCCGCCATGACGTCATCTGTTATTAAGTTGCACAATACCCAGTATATCTTAACAAATCCTTATCTTTAATAACCATCCCGACAATCGAGGCATTTCCGTCATCATGTATCCATTTTTTGGCCTCCTCGATTCCCGCGCATGCCATTTATCCTTCCAGCCTTATTAATAGGGCCAGGGGTCCCCCTTTCCCCCTTGCCTCTTCATCTCTTTCTTCTTGCTCACATCGCTCCAACGCTCGAGCTCCGTCGCCGTCCTCGACCTCAGCTACTGCATCGACAACGGCCGCTGCATCAACCTGATCTGTCCAGAGCTTGGTCCCGCGCCTCCGCCGCTTAGCAGCTCAGGTAAGTTTTCCTCCATCCCTTTCCTGCAGATCTCATTTGGGTTTCCTACAAGTTTGTCAGAGTTCATCCTTGTTCTTCGTTGTAGCTTGTAATTTTGATTCAAACTTAGCACTCCTCCTACACGGCGGCAGTTTGTGATACTTGTCTTTGTTATTAGACCATCTCCTTTGCGTAAGAAAAACCAATCTGAACATATGAACTGCTCGAGCACCGTAATTTAGGTCGAAAATATTTTCCTTTATCTGAAGTGTCGCAGATCCGAAATCTTAGCATTAATCTGTGAAACCTATTTGCTTCAACACTTAGTAGAATTCGCTCTTGATAGATCTTGAATACCATTACTGTCATGGCGGCTTACACCACCAGTTATAATTTAGTCATATGTCATTAGGCCCCACTTAAGCCGCCAATCTGAATATATACTACAACATTCATTTCCGGCTTAATGAAACAACTTAAACCGGCAAATTTCTTTCTTTTAGGCTTCTTCCTTCACAATGCCGAAGATAGTCACTTCATGCAATTGGGTTGCTTCTATCGTCACCGAAAACACGCTCAGGGACTTTGTTAAAATCGGCTTCGTACCAGCAAAAGACATTATGCATTGGCACGCTCCCAAGCAAAATGAGAAAAAACCTCAGCCGCAGGATGGTGAGATCATTGTTTTTACTGATCATATGAACCGGGGCTTCTCACCACCTGGATCTAAATTTTTCCGAGTCGTTCTGCACTTCTTTCAATTGCATCCTCAAGACATCAGACCCAACTCCGTGTCAAACATCTGTAATTTTCAAGTCTTCTGTGAAGTATACCTTCAAGAGGAACCCAGTGTTGAACTCTTCAGAGAATATTTCTACCTGAACCGGCAAAATGAGTTTACCAACGGACCCAGCTTAGAACTTGGCGGGGTCTCAATTCAACGGAGAAGGGATGCTATCTTCCCCTATGCTCGCCCGCCGAGTCACCCTAAAGATTGAAACCAAACATGGTTCTATTGCAAAGATACTTCTCCGGCTGACGAGAATCCTCTGTCGGGTTATCGCGTCCAGCAGCTCGACCCAAAGCATCATCTTCCTGAAAAGCTTACCACTGTTGAACGTGCAAAGCTTGCCCCCACTATTGCAAAGGTCAAGGCCCTGCTGGGAAATGGACTAACTGGTGTTGACTTGGTTCGGTGCTGGGTTTCTTGGCGAATCATACCCTTGAGCCGCCGCCCCGGCTTAATGTGCACCTACACGGGTGGTGCAAAAGATCCACTGCGCCACAGCTCCGTGTGCTTAACTCATGATGCCGTCAATGAAATGACAAAGACCCTTCTGAACGAGAGCCTGGAGAGCTGCAGCAAAGTGGGACTGAACCCTTTGTGTAAGCTTACTCCGCCACTAGATGTAAGTCTCTAAATAACTTATTTTACCTCATTACTCAGATGTTCAATTCACTCAACTTTGATGATTTTCACAGGCTAAATCCGATTTTTGGAATAAGGAATATGACCATGAAGCTGCCAAAAAGGTGAGGGCCAAAGTGAAAGCCGCCAAGAGAGCCGCTAAGAAGAATAAAAAGAAATTGAGCGCTTCCGAGATCTTTGAGCTAGACAATAGTTCTGAGTCGGAGGTAGCCCTTGATTCCCTTGGCTCCTTTCTCAACCATCTTACTGACACTGATTATTATCAGGATGACTCGGGGGCCAGTCAAGCGGTCGAAGAAGAGGTAACTATTATTTCCTCTGACTCAGCACCTTGGCCAAGACAGAAAATTCGACGGGTAACCCGGAAAGTAAGCTTATCACACCCCTTAGCTCATTTGGATCCTCACTTTCTTTTGAAGCAACAGCAGCACGAGAACCGGTGACAAACCCGGACCAGCAGAGGTGAAGAACTATCCTCCGGCTTACCATATACTCTGGCTCTACGGCAACGTCGAAACGATGTCCTTCCAAATTTAAACCCTTTTTATCCACTGGCGGGTCTCATTCGCCAGCCGCTTAATTCTTCCGATTCAAACTATCAGGAGGCTTCTCGCTCTTTTTCCGGCGACTCATCTCAGACCCAGCTGCCGACTTTCAAAACTGCCCCTGGGTAATAACAATTACTTATTATTCTCTGCATCCTTATGTTCTCATACTTGTATTGACCTCTCATAACGCATGCAGTGGAAAAGCAAAGCCTAGCAAGAAGGCAAAGGTGATCAAGCCGGCGGAAGATCCCAAAGTCCATGATCCGGAGCAGCAAATTCCAGCATCTGACACCTACGTGTTACAAACTGAAGAGCTTGTCCATGATGTCCCACCAGAAATTCCTGACCTCTCCAGTGACCATACAAACCTCAATCCTTTGAGCACTGAATCTTCAAGCCCCAATAAACCGTCAGGAACACATGCCGACGATGTTGTAATCACTAGCACCGGCTTTAAAGAACGAGGAAATCCTACTGTCTTGGCCAAGCACTCCGCCAAACAGGAGTTCATTGAAAAGCGGAAAGTGAGATTTGACATCGCCAATTATTCTCAATCGAGTATTAGTGAAGTACTCTTTGGCTACCTCAACCAAGTGCACACCAGACGCGACCTTGAAATTGATATGGTGAGCAGATGCATAAAAAATACGAGGTATGAATTCCTCCTTTAATAAGTTATGTATATCCTGCCAGCCCCCTAGTCTACTGCGTATGATAGGATTGAATATGCTGTAGACTTAGAATAGCTATGAGTATAAGAAGCATCTTGGATAGAATCCTTCAAGGCCAGCTTTCATGTTCAGAATTGAACCGGGCCTTTAGCAATTAACATTGCATCCGTAGCCCCCAAGGACCGGTTTAATCAGTAGGAAAGAACCGGTACTATTCACCATTGTTTATAAATGAAAGCTTACTTGTGTAGTCCCCATGAGCCGGCTGTCGTTGTTTGCAGGACAACCGGGTCATCATAAAATTGGAGTGAAACGCGAGCAATATGCATTAGCCCCCAAGTGCCAAGTGCTCTTGCTTGCAAAGTGCTTGGGACTTATTTATATTTAGCCGTTTGTATGAAGAATGTTTCCGTACACATTAGCCCCCAAGTGCCAAGAATTGTTGCTTGCAAAAGGCTTGGGACTTTATTCTTGTAACCCAAATATGAATATGACTTCAATTCTGTGCATACACAGGATGCCACTGCTCAACTTCAATCAGAATTGGCTGGTGTGAAAACTCGACTGGAACATCAAGAATCTGAGACCCGGAAAGCCGACTCAAAGTTCAAATTTAGTCTGGAGGAGACAGAAAAACTAAAGACCAGTTTTGATGCTGAAAGAACCGCCTAGGCTGAAGAGAAAACTGCTCTTACGCAGCGGGCTGAAAAAGCGGAAGCTGGTCTTCAAAAGGTGACCACTGAGATTACCGGTTTAAAACAGCGTGTATCCCAGATGGTTTCAGCTATCTTTGGTGATTCGCCTTGCCAGCATCAATATTGAATCTCTTCTTTAACGGTACAAACCGCCTCTAATCAATCCATAACTATTACTCAGGTCCCAGGAGCAGCAGTCTTAGCCAAGAAATGCTTGTGAAGCTCAAGGCTGTATATACACTTGTTGAACAGTTATATACTGAAACTCAGCGCGTGCTAGCCACGATTTCTCCAACTAATCAAGCACCCACTCTTTTGAGTGATGTCTTGAAAAAGCTTTCTGTTCTGCCTGCTAGGATTGAAGAAATGAAGTGGTCCTCTACAAGAGCCGGTGCCGTTACGGCTTTAAGCCGGGCCAAGGCATGGCAAGCAAAGCTAGACCCGGCCGAGCTAGCTAATGGGTATCCAAGTTTAAAAGAGGATGGCACTCCCTTTGATAAGAAAGCTCTCGCGGCCTGCATGAAGGAGATACTCCCCTGGCCAGTCTTGTTGCAAATGGGACGGATCTTTCCAAATATCAACCGAATTATGACATGGAGAATCAGAAGATGCCTACGCCGGCTTATAAAGTGATGGATCTGATCCCCCCAATCTATAAGAAAACTTATAGATGATTGTCGGATTTCGGGTTCCGCAAAACCATTGAGGTTCAAACACTGGGGTGCGCGCGAAGATCTCCCCTACCTAATCACGCCCTCACCCTCACCGCGATCTCAAAACCTAGCTCGACGAACTCACAACACAAGAGCCAGAAGGTTTATACTGGTTCGGGCCATCGTTGTGGTGTAATAGCCTACTCCAGTGTGGTGGTGGTGGATTGCCTCTTGGGCTGGTGATGAACAGTATAAGGGGAAGAACAACCTCCTGAGGAGAGGTGCTCTTGTGCTTGGTGGGTGTGAGGATTGAGTGGATCCTATCCAAGATGAGCTCGAGATGCCCCCTACTGTGGTGGCTAGTCCTATTTATAGAGGCCTTGGTCCTCTCCCCAAATATTGAGCGGGAAGGGATTCCACAACGGCCAGTTTGAAGGGAGACAACTAGTACAAGCTATCCTGACAAAAATAGTCTTCGCCTGCCAAAGGCTCTGGTGGTGACGCCGTCTTGGGCTCCACGGTGACCTCCGTCCTGCCGTCCTGCTGGTCTTGGTCTTGTTGCACCTATATGGAAACCTTTGCCTGATGCCTCGGGACTCCTCGCCTGCGCTTGCCCCTTTAGCACCAAAGAGGAAACGAGGACACTGCGCGCGCTGGCGCCCGCCTGGCTCCAGTCATCATGGCTTGCGTCATTTGAACCTCGCGAGGTTCGCCCTGCCTTGCTCTCTCCACCCCTCGCGAGCCAGCCTGGTGAGGCTGCTCCCGAGGAGGTCTTGTGTCGTCCGCTTCGCGGGGCTTCGCCCCAGCAAGGGTCTTGAGTGATGGTTGATGAAGACGGGCCGTACTGGGCCGCTAGGAGAGACACGCCACGAGCCGCAGGCAGGCAAGTCTGGGGACCCCCGTTCCCAGAACGCCGATAGTAGCCCCCGGGCCCAAGGCGCGCTCGGACTTGGCTTCGAGGCGAAGCCAAAGGGCAAGTGCGGAGCGCCGCTGGCCCCAACAGCCTGCGGCCTTGGTCCACGCGTGGCGATTGATTGGACATGGGCGTCTCCGCTTCCCCATGCTGCCTCGGCAACTGTCCGATTTGACGAGTCCCTGCTGCATGCAAAAAGGGTTATCATTACCTGCGATCGTGGAGGCCGACGGTTGGCCTCCCTTGGGCTAAAAATGAGGAGGGAGGCGGAGCCCCCATTGCACATCTCTTCTTGCTCCGCCCGCTTCTTCTCTCTTGGTCCATTTCTGGTAGAGACACCAATGGTGCCAATTCGGAGGTTTTCGGCCGCAGAGAAAGGAAAAGCTCCCCGCGACGAGCCTGGGCCGCTTCCGCCAAAGAAGAAGCTGAGCCACCATCGTGACGTGGTCGTGAGGCCAGAGGTGACGAGGCCTTGGTACGAGCGACCTCCTCCTGGGTACCCGCTGCCTCTGTACGCCAAGCCGAGGGCTCCGGAGGAAGAGGCGACGAGCGCCGCCGCCCGCGCCGGGGCGACGCACGCTGTCGCCCCAGGAGTCCACGCCGCGGACTCCTCGCGCGAGCTCGTGCTGTGGGCGGCGATGCCTCCGCGCACTTGGATCCGCTTCCCCCAGTTCTTCTCCACCGAGATGCCGCTGAGGGGCCCTCTGGAGCTGTGGCTGCAACACACCGACTGCGACGCCCCGACGACCGGAGCGGAAGTTGAAGTCATCTCCCCTGGAAGATCTTCATGACCCGAGGCTGGGGGGAGGTTGCCCGGGTTTGCGGTGCAGAAGGCGCCCTCGCGGTCCACTTCGAGTACGACGACGCCTCCACCATGTTCTTCAAGGTCTTTGACGCGGAGGGCCACCGCTTAGAGTGCTGCTCGGGACAAGGCCGTCAGGACCGCCCCGCCAGTGGTTCCTCCAGTAACAGCAGCGACGCGTGGGAGTCCAACGACTCTCCCGAGCTCTACGAGACTCCGGAGACGAGTGACGACAGCTACGTGCCCCGGCCGCCGCCGTCCTCCCGTGGCCCACTGTTGATGATGGCGTCGGCCGCCGCCGTCGCTGATCTGGATGGGGTTGGCGCTGGCCTCCCGTGGCCCACTGTTGATGATGGCGTCGGCCGTGCTGGCACGTGTAGATAGGGCTCCTTGAATTTCCTTTCTTTTGCTTCCTGCGAGGAATCGAGAAGAGCCCCGCGGGGGTGTGTAAAGGGCCTGTAATGTCTTTTGTTGACACTATCCTTATTATGAAATTATGTGGGCGCGTGTCCTGTTTCAGCTCAGTCTCCCCTTTCTATCCTCGCGACGGCTTGATGCTCTACGCTGACAGGTGCCGGTCCCCAGGCAGGCTGCAGCCGTCGCTGGTATGCCAGGTCGCGATGCCGTGGTCAAGGCTAGGAGGTGAGCGGCCCAAGGTCCAGTAAGAGCCCCTGAGATGTGATGCTCAGGAGTCCCCTTTAGCGCTCAAGCGGCCATCGAGAGGTAAGAAAGGGGGTGGCGCTGCCATGACAGGGCTACAGCAAGTGAGGATCCCATGCCGTAGCGATTGGTAGATTCCGAGCGCGAACTTATCTTGGTAGTCTGGAGTCGTTTCCTTGTGTTGTGCCTAACTCGTGCGTTGGCGGTCGTGGCGCAGCTAGGTCAGGCCCGTGCGTGCCTCCCCCTCTTCTTCATGCTCTCCTTGGTGCTCTGCGTCCTCAGGTCCCGGCCCTCGAGCGAGCTCAGCTGCCACTGGTATGCCTGGTCACGATGCCGTGGTCAAGGCCAGGGGGTGAGGGCTGGAGAGCCAGTAGGAGCTCCTGAGTCGTGATGCTCAGGAGCCCCCCTTTTAACGCGCAAGCGAATCGCATGGGAGAAGAGGGAGCCCGCGGTACCGCCCGCTGTTGTCCTTGGGAGGTTCCTGCACGTCAACACGAGGAGAGGCATAGATTGCCATTATGATTGCCGGCCGGCCACTGGTCGCTCCGCAAGAGGATGAAGGCACCGAGGGCCTGGTCAGGTGACGCGCGCGGGGTGTGCCGCGGGTCAGAGCTCGACCGCTCAGATTTGTCGACGTTGCAGGGATGGACCCCAGCACATGCGCCGTGCCAGCGTGAGCAGCTCCCGTGGTAGGTGTCAATCAAGCAAGTGAGAGCCATAGATAGATTACGCATGGAAAGCAGACAAGCTTAGGTAAATGCAGGAATGATACATGCCACTGGGTCAGACCCGAGTGGCTTGGGGATGATGCAGCCCGAGGGGCGCCCCCAACAGAGTAAGCTAAAGACGTAAAGGGATACATGCCACAGGGACGGATCCACGCGGCCTGGGAATGATGCCGCCCGAGGGGCGCTCCCAGCTAAATGAACTTGGAAAATGTCACCAGGTTCTGTTGTTGAAGACATGTTGGGGCAGCTGAAGACGCGTGGTGCAGGGGTCGCTCCTGACGAGCCACCGGGGCCCTGAGCCTCGGGAGGCTCTGGAGGTCCGGGCGGCTCCTTGAGGACCGTCTCCATCTCCGCCAGGACTGCGCGGTGCCTGGCCTCCTGAGTCGCCAGGATGCTCCGCAGGTCGCGCTGGAAGGCGGACGCCATGCTCAGTAGGCCAAAGGGCATGCGAACGTAGCTGCGAGGCGGGCCCTCACAGAGTCCCACGCGCGAAGGCCAGAAGAGCTCCTGAGATGCGGCTCTGTTGAGCCCTGGGATATCGATGCAGACGCGCAACCCGCCATCCTCGCATGGATGGGGAGCTGTGCCAGGTGAGCGGCGGTCGCCGCACATGGCTCTTGCTTCCTGCAGTTCCTGAGTGGTCTTGGCGATGAACTCCTGAGCGTTGGGCGCTCCTCGCCCGATGTCTTCCTGAGGGAAACATGCTGCGAAGCACGCCTCCACGTGGTGCCCGAGCGCCTCCCTCGTGATGTTGGCAAGGTCTGAGGCCCTCCAGAAGAGAGCCCCCGAGTCCCGCCCAAGGAGGGCGCCGGGCGCGCCTTCCTATGCGAGGGAGGGAGGCGCCCCAGGTGTGGGCGCTGATCCTGACGAGGTACCACTTGCGGCGCCGCTCTGCTGAGGCCCGGCACGGAGTAGCTGCTTCTTGTTCTTGGGGACGACCTCAGGAGGGTACTGTGCTGCATTGTTGTCGGGGTCTTCAATTGACGCTGCTTGGAAGGCGCGCTCGAGGGAGCACACCGCATCTCTTTGTTCGCAGGGGACTATGATGATCCCGCCACTTCCTGGCATCTTGAGGACGTTGTAGCCGTGGTGCGTCACTGCCATGAACTTGGCCAGGGCCGGGTGCCCGAGGATGGCGTTGTACGGTAGGCGGATGTGGGCGACGTCGAAGTCGATGAGCTCAGTGCGGTAGTTGTCGCGCTGTCCAAAGGTGACAGGGAGGTGGACCTGCCCTATCGGCATGGTGGAACCATCGGTCACTTCTGAGAAGGGCTTGGTAGGCTGAAGTTGATTGTAGGGCACTTGAATGCTGTCAAACATTTCGACGGACAGGACGTTAAGCCATGTGCCGCCGTCGATGAGGGTCTTGGTGACTGCTACCTGGCAGATGGTGGGCGTGCAAAGCATTGGGAGCACGCCCGAGCCGACGGTGGTGACGGGGTGATCTCCCGAGTGGAAGGTCAGGTTGGCTTTGGGCGCTACCCAGCCCGGGGGAGCCCCCTGCCGCGCGGAAACGGCGCTGATCTGGCGAAGGAACGGATTGACGTGGCGATCCGAGGGCGGCGCCTGCGAGCCGCCGAGGAGGGCCACGACCGCGTGAGGCACCGGTGCCGCGAAGCACGCGGCGAAGAGGGCGCGCAACTCCTCCCAAG
Source organism: Triticum aestivum (assembly GCF_018294505.1). NCBI lineage: Eukaryota > Viridiplantae > Streptophyta > Magnoliopsida > Poales > Poaceae > Triticum > Triticum aestivum. Next base: position 239,794,802 of record NC_057808.1, on the reverse strand, counting down.
TCGCCACCGTGGATCCGGGGAGGTTGAGTAGCCAGGCGCGTGGTGCTACCTCTTGAGCACTGCGTTGGTTTTCCCTTGAAGAGGAAAGGGTGATGCAGCAAAGTAGCGTAAGTATTTCCCGCAATTTTTGAGAACCAAGGTATCAATCCAGTAGGAGGCTACGCGCGAGTCCCTCGTACCTACACAAAACAAATAACTCCTCGCAACCAACGCGATAAGGGGTTGTCAATCCCTTCACGGTCACTTACGAGAGTGAGATCTGATAGATATGATAGGATAATATTTTTGGTATTTTATGATAAAGCTGCAAAGTAAAATAAAAGCAAAGTAAAAAGCAAAGGAAATAAGTAAGTGTTGGAAGATTAATATGATGAGATAGACCCGGGGGCCATAGGTTTCACTAGTGGCTTCTCTCAAGAGCATAAGTATTTTACGGTGGGTGAACGAATTACTGTTGAGCAATTGACAGAATTGAGCATAGTTATGAGAATATCTAGGTATGATCATGTATATAGGCATCACGTCCGAGACAAGTAGACCGACTCCTGCCTGCATCTACTACTATTACTCCACTCATCGACCGCTATCCAGCATGCATCTAGAGTATTAAGTTCATGAAAACAGAGTAACGCCTTAAGCAAGATGACATGATGTAGAGGGATAAATTCATGCAATATGATAAAAAACCCATCTTGTTATCCTCGATGGCAACAATACAATACGTGCCTTGCTGCCCCTACTGTCACTGGGAAAGGACACCGCAAGATTGAACCCAAAGCTAAGCACTTCTTCCATTGCAAGAAAGATCAATCTAGTAGGCCAAACCAAACTGATAATTCGAAGAGACTTGCAAAGATAACCAATCATACATAAAAGAATTCAGAGAAGATTCAAATATTGTTCATAGATAATCTTGATCATAAACCCACAATTCATCGGTCTCAACAAACACACCGCAAAAAGAAGATTACATCGAATAGATCTCCACGAGAAAGGGGGAGAACATTGTATTGAGATCCAAAAAGAGAGAAGAAGCCATCTAGCTAATAACTATGGACCCGAAGGTCTGAGGTAAACTACTCACACTTCATCGCAGAGGCTATGGTGTTGATGTAGAAGCCCTCCGTGATGGATGCCCCCTCCGGCAGAGCTCCCGAACAGGCCCCAAGATGGGATCTCGTGGGTACAGAAGGTTGCAGCGGTGGAATTAGGTTTTTGGCTCCGTATCAGTTGCAGCGGTGGAATTAGGTTTTTGGCTCCGTATCTGATCGTTTGGGGGTACGTAGGTATATATAGGAGGAAGGAGTACGTCGGTGGAGCAACAGGGGGCCCACGAGGGTGGAGGGCGCGCCTTGGGGGGGCGCCCCTCTACCTCATGGCCTCCTCCTTTGTTTCTTGACGTAGGGTCCAAGTCTCCTGGATCATAATCTTGCTAAAAATCACGTTCCCGAAGGTTTCATTCTGTTTGGACTCCGTTTGATATTCCTTTTGTGCGAAACTCTGAAATAGGCAAAAAAAACAGCAATTCTGGGCTGGGCCACCGGTTAATAGGTTAGTCCCAAAAGTAATATAAAAGTGAATAATAAAGCCCAATAATGTCCAAAACAGTAGATAATATAGCATGGAGCAATCAAAATTATAGATACGTTGGAGACGTATCAGGCATCCCCAAGCTTAATTCCTGCTCGTCCTCGAGTAGGTAAATGATAAAAACAGAATTTTTGATGCGGAGTGCTACTTGGCATAATTTCAATGTAATTCTTCTTAATTGTGGTATGAATATTCAGATCCGAAAGATTCAAGACAAAAGCTTAATATTGACATAAAAATAATAATACTTCAAGCATACTAACTAAGCAATCATGTCTTCTCAAAATAACATGGCCAAAGAAAGTTATCCCTACAAAATCATATAGTCTAGCTATGCTCTATCTTCACCACACAAAGTATTTAAATCATGCACAACCCCGATGACAAGCCAAGCAATTGTTTCATACTTTTGACGTTCTCAAACTTTTTCAATCTTCACGCAATACATGAGCGTGAGCCATGGATATAGCACTATATGTGGAATAGAATGCTGGTTGTGGAGAAGAAAAAAAGGGAGAAGATAGTCTCACATCAACTAGGCGTATCAACGGGCTATGGAGATGCCCATCAATAGATATCAATGTGAGTGAGTAGGGATTGCCATGCAACGGATGCACTAGACCTATAAGTATATGAAAGCTCAACAAAAGAAACTAAGTGGGTGTGCATCGAACTCGCTTGCTCACGAAGACCTAGGGCATTATGAGGAAGCCCATCATTGGAATATACAAGCCAAGTTCTATAATGAAAAATTCCCACTAGTATATGAAAGTGACAAAATGAGAGACTCTATCATGAAGATCATGGTGCTACTTTGAAGCACAAGTGTGGTAAAAGGATGGTAACATTGTCCCTTCTCTCTTTTTCTCTTATTTTTTTAATTTGGGCCTTTTCTCTTTCCCCTTTTTTGGCCTCTTTTCCTTTTTTTCGTCCGGAGTCTCATCCCGACTTGTGGGGGAATCATAGTCTCCATCATCCTTTTCCTCACTTGGGACAATGCTCTAAAAATGAAGATCATCACAGTTTTATTTTCTTACAACTCAACAATTACAACTCGATACTTAGAACAAAATATGACTCTATATGAATGGCTCCGGCGGTGTACCGGGATATGCAATGAATCAAGAGTGACATGTATGAAAGAATTATGAACGGTGGCTTTGCCACAAATACAATGTCAACTACATGATCATGATAGCAATATGACAATGATGGAGCGTGTCATAATAAACGGAACGGTGGAAAGTTGCATGGCAATAATCTCGGAATGGCTATGGAAATGCCATCATAGGTAGGTATGGTGGCTGTTTTGAGGAAGGTTTATGATGGGTGTATGATACCGGTGAAAAGTGCGCGGTATTAGAGAGGCTAGCAATGGTGGAAGGAAGAAGGGTGCGTATAATCCATGGACTCAACATTAGTCATAAAGAACTCATATACTTATTGCAAAAATCTACAAGTTATCAAAGCAAAGTATTACGCGCATGCTCCTAGGGGGTTTGATTGGTAGGAAAATACCATCGCTCGTCCCCGACCGCCACTCATAAGGAAGACAATAAATAAATAAATCATGCTCCGACTTCATCACATAACGGTTCACCATACGTGCATGCTACGGGAATCACAAACTTTGACATAAGTATTTCTCAAATTCACAACTACTCAACTAGCTTGACTCTAATATCACCATCTTTATATCTCAAAACAATTATCAAGCATCAAACTTCTCATAGTATTCAACACACTCATAAGAAAGTTTTTACTAATCTTGAATACCAAGCATATTAGGATTATTTAAGCAAATTACCATGATATTTAAGACTCTCAAAATAATCTAAGTGAAGCATGAGAGATCAATAGTTTCTATAAAACAAATCCACCACTGTGCTCTAAAAGATATAAGTGAAGTACTAGAGCAAAACTATATAACTCAAAAGATATAAGCGAAGCAGATAGAGTATTCTAACAAATTCCAAATCATGTATGGCTCTCTCAAAAGGTGTGTACAGAAAGGATGATTGTGGTAAACTAAAAAACAAAGACTTAAATCATACAAGACGCTCCAAGCAAAACACATATCATGTGGTGAATAAAAATATAGCTCCAAGTAAAGTTACCGATGGAAGTAGACGAAAGAGGGGATGCCTTCCGGGGCATTCCCAAGCTTTGGCTTTATGGTGTCCTTAGATTATCTTGGGGGTTCCATGGGCATCCCCAAGCTTAGGCTCTTGCCACTCCTTGTTCCATAATCCATCAAAAATCTTTCACCCAAAACTTGAAAACTTCACAACACAAAACTTAACAGAAATCTCGTGATCTCCGTTAGCGAAGGAAAACAAAAGACCACTTCAAGGTACTGTAATGAACTCATTCTTTATTTATATTGGTGTTAAACCTACTGTATTCCAACTTCTCTATGGTTTATAAACTATTTTACTAGCCATAGATTCATCAAAATAAGCAAACAACACACGAAAAACAGAATCTGTCAAAAACAGAACAGTCTGTAGTAATCTGTAACTAACGCAAACTTCTGAAACTCCAAAAAATCAGCAAAAATTGGACGACCTAGACAATTTCTTTATTGATCAGCAGCAATTGGAATCACTATTTTATCACGTTCTGGTGATTTTTAACAATTATTTTCGTGAACAGAAAGTTTCTGGAAATTACAGCAAGATCAAATAACTATCATCGAAGAAGATCCTATAGGTTTAACTTGGCACAAACACTAATTAAAACATAAAAACACATCTAACCAGAGGCTAGAACAAATATTAATTCCTAAACAGAAGCAAAAGCAAAAAAAACTAAAAATAAAATTGGGTTGCCTCCCAACAAGCGCTATCGTTTAGCGCCCCTAGCTAGGCATAAAAGCAAGGATAGATCTAGGTATTGCCATCTTTGGTAGGCAATCCATAAGTGGCTCTCATGATAGATTCATATGGAAATTTTATTTTATTCCTAGGGAAGTGTTCCATGCCTCTCTTTAATGGAAATTGGATTCTAATATTCCCTTCCTTCATATCAATAATTGCACCAATCGTTCTAAGGAAAGGTCTACCAAGAATAATAGGACATGAAGGATTGCAATCTATATCAAGAACGATAAAGTCTACGGGCACATAATTCCTATTTGCAACAATAAGAACATCATTAATTCTTCCCATAGGTTTCTTAATAGTGGAATCCGCAAGGTGCAAGTTTAGAGAGCAATCATCAAATTCGCGGAAATCTAGCAAATCACACAAAGTTTTGGGAATAGTGGAAACACTAGCACCCAAATCACATAAAGCATATAACTCATGATCCTTAATCTTAATTTTAATAGTAGGTTCCCACTCATCATAAAGTTTTCTAGGGATGGAGACTTCCAACTCAAGCTTTTCTTCATAAGATTGCATCAAGGTATCAACGATATGTTTGGTAAACGCTTTATTTTGACTATAAGCATGAGGAGAATTTAGCACGGATTGCAACAAGGAAATACAATCTATCAAAGAGCAATTTTCATAATTAAATTCCTTGAAATCCAAAATAGTGGGTTTATTAGCATCTAGGGTTTTGATTTCTTCAATCCCACTTTCATCAAATTTATCATCAAGATCTAAAAACTCCGAATTCTTGGAACGCCTTCTAGGTAAAGGTGGATCATATTCAGTCCCATCATTATCAAGATTCATATTGCAAAACAAAGATTTAATAGGGGACACATCAATAACTTTTAGATCTTCATCTTTATTTTCATAGAAATCCGGTTTAGCGGCCATCTTATTAACTAAGGTAGCCTGCTTATCCGATATTTCAGCAGTCAACTTCTCAAGACGAGAAATTTGAGATCTTAAACCATCAAATTCTTTAGACATATCATCGAGCTCTTTATTCATATAACTCATAAAACTTTTTTGTTCCTTAAGCTCATTTCTGAAGAAATTATTATGCTCAAATTGCAAAACCATAAAACTCCTGACGTTGCTTTTGATCTCTTCTAACCTTTTAAGGTGAAGATCACCAAATCTAGGTAGAGCCATCGTGACAAGCAAGCAATCCAACACATGAGCAAACAAAAAGCAAGCGAAAGAGAGGCAAACAAAAAAGGAGAGGGCGAATAAAATAGCAAGGGTGAAGTGGGGGAGAGGAAAACGAGAGGCAAATGGCAAATAATGTAGTGCGGGAGATAAGGGATTTGTGATGGGTACTTGGTATGTTGACTTTTGCGTAGACCTCCCCGGCAACGGCGCCAGAAATCCTTCTTGCTACCTCTTGAGCACTGCGTTGGTTTTCCCTTGAAGAGGAAAGGGTGATGCAGCAAAGTAGCGTAAGTATTTCCCTCAGTTTTTGAGAACCAAGGTATCAATCGAGTAGGAGGCTACGTGCGAGTCCCTCGTACCTACATAAAACAAATAACTCCTCGCAACCAATGCGATAAGGGGTTGTCAATCCCTTCACGGTCACTTACAAGAGTGAGATATGATAGATATGATAGGATAATATTTTTGGTATTTTATGATAAAGATGCAAAGTAAAATAAAAGCAAAGCAAAAAAGCAAAGGAAATAAGTAAGTGTTGGAAGATTAATATGATGAAGATAGACCCGGGGGCCATAGGTTTCACTAGTGGCTTCTCTCAAGAGCATAAGTATTTTACGGTGGGTGAACGAATTACTGTTGAGCAATTGACAGAATTGAGCATAGTTATGAGAATATCTAGGTATGATCATGTATATAGGCATCATGTCCGAGACAAGTAGACCGACTCCTGCCTGCATCTACTACTATTACTCCACTCATCGACCGCTATCCAGCATGCATCTAGAGTATTAAGTTCATGAAAACAGAGTAACGCCTTAAGCAAGATGACATGATGTGGAGGGATAAATTCATGCAATATGATAAAAAACCCATCTTGTTATCCTCGATGGCAACAATACAATACGTGCCTTGCTGCCCCTACTGTCACTGGGAAAGGACACCGCAAGATTGAACCCAAAGCTAAGCAGTTCTCCCATTGCAAGAAAGATCAATCTAGTAGGCCAAACCAAACTGATAATTCGAAGAGACTTGCAAAGATAACCAATCATACATAAAAGAATTCAGAGAAGATTCAAATATTGTTCATAGATAATCTTGATCATAAACCCACAATTCATCGATCTCAACAAACACACCGCAAAAAGAAGATTACATCGAATAGATCTCCACGAGAGAGGGGGAGAACATTGTATTGAGATCCAAAAAGAGAGAAGAAGCCATCTAGCTAATAACTATGGACCCGAAGGTCTGAGGTAAACTACTCACACTTCATCGGAGAGGCTATGGTGTTGATGTAGAAGCCCTCCGTGATGGATGCCCCCTCCGACGGAGCTCCCGAACAGGCCCCAAGATGGGATCTCGTGGGTACAGAAGGTTGCAGCGGTGGAATTAGGTTTTTGGCTCCGTATCTGATCGTTTGGGGGTACGTAGGTATATATAGGAGGAAGGAGTACGTCGGTGGAGCAACAGGGGCCCCACGAGGGTGGAGGGCGTGCCCTGGGGGGGAGGGGGTGGGCGCACCCCCCCTACCTCGTGGCCTCCTCCTTTGTTTCTTGACGTAGGGTCCAAGTCTCCTGGATCATAATCTTCCTAAAAATCACGTTCCCGAAGGTTTCATTCTGTTTGGACTCTGTTTGATATTCCTTTTCTGCGAAACTCTGAAATAGGCAAAAAACAGCAATTCTGGGCTGGGCCTCCGGTTAATAGGTTAGTCCCAAAAGTAATATAAAAGTGAATAATAAAACCCAATAATATCCAAAACAGTAGATAATATAGCATGGAGCAATCAAAAATTATAGATACGTTGGTGACGTATCACGTGGCGCGCCAGCGAGGGCCATGGGAAGCCAGTTGGCCATGACCTTGTCGTCGCCCCCAGCCTTGAGGACGGCCTCCTCGTACTCCAGCAGGAAAGCCGCCGGATCCGCCGCGTCGTCGTAGCGCGGTGGCATCTCTGGCTTGAACTTGGGCGGCCACTGCACCTGTCGTAAGGCGGGGGCCAAGGCTCGGAGCCCCCTGGCCCTGCCGCTGGCATCGGTCGTCGGAGCGGGAAGAGCAGTGCTTGACATGGGGGCGAAAGGCGGTGGTGGCGAAGCGCAGATCGACGAAAGGTAAGGTCCGGCGCACCCCTACCTGGCGCGCCAAATGTCAGATTTCGGGTTTCGGCAAAACCCTTGAGGTTCGAACACTGGGGTGCGCGCGAAGATCTCCTCTACCTAATCACGCCCTCACCCTCACCGCGATCTCGAAACCTAGCTCGACGAACTCAGAACAAAAGAGACAGAAGGTTTATACTGGTTTGGACCACCGTTGTGGTGTAATACCCTACTCCAGTGTGGTGGTGGTGGATTGCCTCTTGGGCTGGTGATGAACAATACAAGGGGAAGAACAGCCTCCTGAGGAGAGGTGCTCTTGTGCTTGGTGGGTGTGAGGATGGAGTGGATCCTATCCAAGATGAGCTCGAGATGCCCCCTACTGTGGTGGCTAGTCCTATTTATAGAGGCCTTGGTCCTCTCCCCAAATATTGAGCGGGAAGGGATTCCACAACGGCCAGTTTGAAGGGAGACAACTAGTACAAGCTATCCTGACAAAAGTAGTCTTCGCCTGCCAAAGGCTCTGGTGGTGACACCGTCTTGGGCTCCACGGTGACCTCCGTCCTGTCGTCCTGCTGGTCTTGGTCTTGTTGCACCGAGATGGAAACCTTTGCCTGATGCCTCGGGACTCCTCGCGTGCGCTTGCCCCTTTAGCACCAAAGAGGAAACGAGGACACTGCGCGCTGGCGCCCGCCTGGCTCTAGTCGTCATGGCTTGCATCATTTGAACCTCGCGAGGTTCGCCCTGCCTTGATCTCTCCGCCCCTCGCGAGCCAGCCTGGTGAGGCTGCTGCCGAGGAGGTCTTGTGTCGTCCACCTCGCGAGGCTTGCCCCCCCCCGCGAGGGTCTTGAGTGATGGTTGATGAAGATGGGCCGTACTGGGCCACTGGGAGAGCCACGTCGCGGGCCGCAGGCAGGCAAGTCTGGGGACCCCCGTTCCCAGAACGCCGACAATGATGAAGCTGAATTCCAAGCCTTTTGTGGCATCGATTGGTCATCACCAAACTTCTAGACAGCAGAGGAGGACGAAGAACCGGAGAAGGATGATCCAGAAGCTTCAAATCGTTAAGGCCAAGAATATTCATCCGCTGGGCGGTTCATATATTTGATCTTCTCAAAACACTTGATCTTTTTTGGCTCACCGAGTCATGTAATAGACTAGTGCAACTTTGATCTGTCGTGCCATCGTGCATGTTTTTTGTTGTGCTCAACACTGCTTGATCCGCCAGTGAAAAAGCTAGTTTATGCTTATCATAACGTCGATTTATGCAGATGAGATTTAGCATTACCCTGCACATAAACAGATAACAAGTGTCCTGGCGGCTTACCGCTGGACGGGTCATAATACCCCATATAAAACCACTGGTAACTAAAATAGTTCATAACCAGGGCCGATTTAATCATAACGAGATACAATCAAAAAATATCATACCTGTTCGGCGGCTTGATCATACTGCCGGTTTATCATACCAGTGCAGTAAAGGTGGCAATCCAAGGATTGAATATATAATGCCCAGTTTAATTGTCACATACTTCCGGCTTACAACACTTTATACAGCGAGGGGTAATATCCCGAAACTTAGAATACAATGCTACCAAGTATCATATACTGGCGACTTATTGTTTGCCATCATGGTGGGTTATATAAAAATCCCAAAAGATGCTCAAATATGAGACAGACAGGCTGCTTGGCCCGATTTGTGAAAACCATACGGCGAGAAAAAAGGAGTGATATAAATCCAAGATAAAACCCATAAAAATGAGACGGTCATAAATTGCCAAAACCAAACTTTAAACATAAAACTTCAATGAAACTAGCACGATAGCCACTGGAGTATCCTCGCTTTTTGTAAGCCGGCTCTAACGTGACCCAATCGATGTTTTAACCTGGATAAGTTCAGGGTCTTGTTTAAAGATTGACTTACCGAGAGTACACGAGGTCGGAGTAGCATCAAGCAGACAGACAGGTTTAACCAAGTTTCAATGAAGGCGGCTTAGTAGACTGGGTTCATCCTTGCTATCTGTAAGCCGTGCCCTCACATGACAATCTGGCATTTTAACCTTAACGAGTTCAGGCTCTTGTTTTAAAAGATTGACTGTTAAGAGTTCGGCGGGTCAATCAGGATTACCTGATGGAGAAGCAGCTGACCTATAGGCAGGATGACCCGAAAGGGTTACGTCCTCTTTGGTGAATACACCTATGTTTGAACAAGACAACCCCGTCAGTAGGGTAGTAATGCTATGTTCTCTTTGGTGGATACACCTATGTTTGAACAGGAAGCCCCCAAGTGACTTATGTGTGAGCTATGCTCGCCAGGTACCTATGTTTGAGATGTGCTTGTGCAACAAAACTCTCTTTGGTCCCGGTAAACTGGGCGTCAAGCCGCGGAAGTTAATCATATGTCATGACAATGACGACTCGGATTCTGAGATTTGAAGACAACAGAGGCCCTGAATTATCAGGGCTGCTCATTTTATTATATTTCTCATAGTATATACACTGATATAAATATGTACATCACGAGAGCCAGTGACTCAAGTGTAGTAAGGCCGAAATGAGCAATATTCCACGGCCGTCGGGTCTCCTCCTCCGATTTGCGTGAGTCCTTATGGTCTCGAACATTGATAAGATAGTATAACCCATTGTTCATATTTTTGCTGACCACGAAGGGCCCTTCCCAAGGCGGGAATAGCTGGTGCATATCAGTCTGATCCTGGATAAGCCGGAGGACCAAGTCACCTTCTTGAAAGGTTCTGGTCTTAACCCGGCGGCTGTGATAACGGCGCAGATCTTGTTGATAAATCGCCGAACGAGCCGCCGCAAGGTCACGTTCCTCATCTAACAGGTCGAGTGCGTCCTGACGTGCTTTTTCATTGTCAGCTTCAACATAAGCCGCCACACGGGGCGAGTCGTGATGGATGTCACTAGGGAGAACCGCCACTGCTCCGTAAACCATGAAGAAAGGCGTGTAACCCGTAGATCTGTTGGGGGTAGTATTGATACTCCATAATACTGAGGGTAACTCATCCACCCAACAACCCGGCGTCCTCTGCAAAGGAACCATAAGCCGAGGTTTGATGCCTCTCAAGATCTCTTGATTGGCTCTCTCGGCTTGACCATTAGGTCGGGGGTGAGCCACTGATGATACGTCAAGCCGCATATGCTCACGTTGACAAAATTCTTTCGTATTACTCTTGGATAAATTAGTGCCATTATCAGTGATGATGCTATGGGGAAAACCAAAACGAAAAATCACCTTTTTGATGAACTGAACCGCCGTCGCCGCGTCACACTTACTAACCGGCTCTGCTTCAACCCACTTTGTAAACTTGTCAACCGCCACCAAAAGGTGGGTCTTCTTATCCTTGGACCTTTTGAAGGGCCCAACCATATCAAGCCCCCAGGTCACAAACGGCCAAGCAATTGGAATCATCCTCAACTCTTGAGTCGGCACATGAGCTCGTCGTGAGAACTTCTGACAACCATCACATTTACTGACTAGATCCTCAGCATCAGCATGAGCTGTCAGCCAATAAAACCCATGACGGAAAGCCTTGGCTACGAGAGATTTAGAATCGGCATGATGACCACAATCTCCTTCATGAATCTCTCGTAGAATCTCATAGCCTTCTTCAGGAGAAACACAACGTTGAAACGCCCCTATGACGCTGCGATGATGCAACTCCCCAGTGACAATAGTCATTGACTTAGGTCTATCCCGTAGAGGTAGTCAAATTGGATCAGTGATCGATTTATAGGTTTCGTCGTAAACCTAATTGGTTACTTCCAATTACGTAAATCAATAGTTCAAACCGCACTCAAAGGTAGGGCATTTCCCCCGTAAAAGATGGGATCGACCAGTAAATAGAAAATTACTGATATTTCATCCTTGTGAGATTGTCAATTTGGTACCCACAGTGATATTTCGATTCATCCTTTTCTTCCAAGGATTTCATAATTGGACGGTTCGATATACTCTTATCTTCAACGAATGGCCCCGCTTTCAATGCGGGTCGAAGCCTATGGTTGCCCGGATGGTTGAATGCTGTTAATGAGAATAGTAATGGATCTCGGCGCACAGACTCCTTTTTCCTATATTTTTAGAGAGAGAGAATTAATATATGATCTATTTGAAGCTGCTACAGGCCACTACTACATTGATTTCGTTAGGAATCGAGGATCTTTTAACAATACCCTCTAAGGGATGGTTAGTCCAAGACGCGGAACAACAGAGTTTTCTTTTGGAGAAACACTATTATTATGGGGCTGTACACGCGGTAGAAAAATTACGCCAATCTGTTGAGATAAATACGCTCAGTGTGTGATCCACAGAAAGAAAAAAGAGTTGTTTTGGTGAACATCAAAGAGTGCTTTAGGCCGTCCACAAGATATGTTTTCGGATACTGCCATACAATTACAACCTATCTTTGCTCAATGGGTACAAAATATCCATGCTACTGCGCCTGGCGATCAAATTATTGGACCCGTGCAGGATGTCACTTTTCCCCCAGGGAAGTTACCTTATATTTATAACGCTTTGGTAGTCCAGAACCGCCGGGTTATCTGCCTGGCCAAAGTTTCATCCTCAGGTAACTCGCCCCGGGTCATATAAGCCAAATATGGAACCGTCCAGTCAGGAATAGCATGAAGAGCCACCACCAATTGTGCTTTCGGGTCAGGAATAGCGAGATCCTCCTCTGTAGGCAATTTGACAGAAGGGTTATGCAAAATATCCAGGAAAGTGTTAGGTGGGACCGGCTTACACTGAGACCCTAACCGGCTTAAGGCATCAGCCGCCTCATTTTTCCTGCGATCAACATGTTCAACCTGATAACCCTTGAAATGCCCAGCAATAGCATCAACCTCTCGATGATAAGCCGCCATGAGTGGATCCTTAGAATCCCAAGTGCCAGAAACTTGCTGAGCTACCAGATCTGAGTCACTGAAGCACCTCACCCGACTTAAGTTCGTCTCCTTAGCCATCCGAAGACCGTGGAGCAGGGCCTCATACTCAGCTGCATTGTTAGTACAAGAGAACATCAATCGGAGAACATAAGACAATTTATCACCTCGTGGGAAAGTCAATACAACTCCAGCCCCCGAGCGTTCCAACTGCCTGGACCCATCAAAGTGAATAGTCCAATATGTGTTATCCGGCTTCTCCTCGGGCATCTGCAACTCTGTCCAATCATTGATAAAATCCACAAGTGCTTGAGACTTGATGGTTGTACAAGGCACATACTTCAAACCATGAGGTCCAAGCCTAATAGCCCATTTGGCCACCCGACCTGTGGCTTCTCTGTTCTGAATGATATCCCCTAAAGGGGCAGAACTGACCACAGTGATAGGATGACCCAGAAAATACTGCTTAAGCTTCCGGCTAGCCATAAAAAACCCCATACACGAGCTTCTGCCAATGTGGATACCTCAGCTTGGACTCAATAAGTACCTCACTGATGTAATAAACCGGCCGTTGAACCGGATACTCCTTGCCTGACTCCTTTGTTTCTACCACAATGGCTACACTGACAGCTCGGCTATTGGCAGCCACATATAACAACAAAGGCTCCTTATCAATGGGAGCAGCGAGAACAGGCGGCTCAGCCAACTGATTCTTCAAATCCTCGAACGCTTGATTAGCGGCATCACTCCAAACAAAGTGATCTGTCTTCTTCATCATCTGGTAAAGAGAGATAGCCTTCTCACCAAACCGGCTTATGAACCGGCTTAAAGCCGCAATACGTCCCGCCAAGCGCTGAACATCATTAATACATGCCGGCTTAGCCAGAGAGGTGATAGCCTTTATCTTCTCCGGGTTAGCTTCAATACCTCATTCAGAAACCAGAAAGCCCAAAAGCTTACCAGCTGGTACACCAAAAACACACTTGGCCGGGTTAAGCATCATCTTATAAACCCGGAGATTGTCAAAGGTCTCCTTCAAATCATCAATCAGTGTCTCTTTCTTCCTGGACTTCACCAAAATGTCATCCACATAAGCATGAACATTACGCCCGATTTGATTATGAAGGCAATTTTGCACACACGTTGGTAAATCGCCTGGGCACTCTTGAGCCCAAAAGACATGGACACATAGCAGAAGGCTCCAAACAGAGTAATGAAAGCTGTCTTCTCCTGGTCCTTAACTGCCATCTTGATATGATGATAACCAGAATAAGCATCCAAAAAGCTCAAATGCTCACAACCCGTTGTAGCATCAATAATTTGATCAATACGCGGGAGCGCAAAAGGATCAGCCAGACAAGCCTTGTTTAAGTCCGTGTAGTCCAGACACATACGCCAGGTGCCATTCTTCTTAAGCACCAGCACTGGGTTAGCCAACCACTCAGGATGAAAAACTTCAACAATGAACCCAGCCGCCAAGAGTCGGGCCATTTCTTCACCAATGGCCTTACACCTCTCTTCATTAAAACGACGAAGAAATTGCTTGACCGGCTTAAACTTCGGATCAATATTAAGAGTGTGCTCAGTGATTTCCCTCAGTACACCTGGCATGTCAGAAGGTTTCCATGCAAAGATGTCCCGGTTCTCACGGATGAACTCAATGAGCGCGCCTTCCTATTTCGGATCCAGATTAGCACTGATGCTGAACTGCTTGGATGAATCGCCAGGAATGAAATCAACTAGCTTAGTGTCATGTGCTGACTTAAACTTCAAGACCGGATCATGCTCTGTAGTTGGCTTTTTCAAAGATGTCATATCCGCCGGGTCAACATTGTCTTTATAAAACTTCAATTCCTCTGTCGCGCAGGCAGACTCAGCATAAGCAGCGTCACCTTCTTCACACTCCAAAGCTATCTTCCGGCTTCCACGCACCGTGATGGTCCCCTTGTAACCCGACATCTTGAGCTACAGATAAACATAACAAGGCCATGTCATGAACTTGGCATAAGCCGACCGTCCAAACAAAGCGTGATATGGGCTTTGAATCTTGACCACTTCAAAGGTTAGCGTCTCGGCCTTGGAGTCATGTTCATCCCCAAAAGCCACCTCGAAAGCAATCTTTCCTATAGGGTACGCTGACTTACCAGGCAGTACTCCATGGAAAACAGTATTGGACAGCTTAAGATTTTTATCAGTCAGCCCCATACGATGGGAAGTATCATAGTAAAGGATATTAATACTGCTGCGTCCATCCATGAGTACCTTAGTGAACTTATACCCTCCAACCTGAGGTGCCACCACCAAAGCCAATTGACCCGGATTATCAATCCGAGGGGGGTGATCCTCACGACTCCACACAATGGGCTGCTCAGACCATCGCAGGTAACGGGGAACCGCCGGCTCAATGGCGTTGACAGCTCTTTTACGGAGCTTCTGATCCCGCTTGCATAAACTTGTGGTGAAGACGTGGTATTGCCCACTATTCAACTGCTTCAGATTATTTTGATAACCAGATTGGTGTTGTTGATTCCCCTGACTAGACTGTTGATTATAACCACCTTGACTGCGCTGATTGCCTTAGTTGCTTTGGCCCTGGAAACCGAAATTAGAACCGCCACCACCGTAACCCGTACCATGAGAGCCGGAACCTAAGCCACCATTCGGCCCATGATTGTTCTGGAAAATATGGGATTTCCTGAATTCTTTCATGATATTGCAATCCTTCCATAGATGCTTGGACGGCTTCTCATGAGATCCGTGCTTCGGACACGGCTGATTCATCAATGCTTCAAGGTTGATGTTTGACCCTTCAGCCTGAGCAGGCCCTCCTTTGCGTCGCTGGTTATAATTCCGCGTGCCAGTATTATCCACGAAGTCCAAACTCCCCTCAGCTCTGCGCTTACCATTGCCACCTTGCTGCCCTTTCACACCGCCACTCTTTTTTCCCTTACCCGGCCTTTCCTCATCAGACTCGAGGTCCTTGGTACTATCAGAGTCGGCATATTTGACAAGAGCCGCCATGAGCTCCCCCATATCGTTACAGTGGCGCTTAAGCCACCCAAGTTTCTGCTTAAGGGGCATAAAACGACAATTCTTCTCTAACATTAAGACTGCAGAGCCAACGTTGATGTGATCTGATGAGTGCAGGATAGCCGAGACCTGGCGCACCCAATGTGTTGTTGACTCGCCTTCTTCTTGGACACAGGCGTCCAAATCCACAATTGACATAGGCTGCTTGCACGTATCTTTAAAATTCTGGATAAACCGGGCTTTTAACTCGGCCCATGATCCAATGGAGTTATAGTTGGCAGCCCTTTCAACCAAGTACGGGTTGTTCCTTCCAACATCATGGTGAAGTACTTAGCACATGCAACATCATCAACATCCAATAGCTCCATCGCCATCTCATAGCTCTCAACCCACGCTTCAGGGGTAAGTCAGCTATGTAGTTGGGCACCTTACGAGGACCCTTGAAATCCTTGGGCAAACGTACGATACGTAGAGCCGGCACTAAACATGGCACTCCCAAGGTTCTGGAGGTTACACCTATCACCACCGAAGTCGTCGGATAAACCGGAGGAGGTTGATGAGCCGCTTGTTGAATCGCTTGCTGAGCCGCCAGCTCAGCCTCTCGACATGCTCTGCCCTGGTCCACCAAATCCTGAGCACCATCACGCGCCGGGTCATGCCCACGAGGCTGGTTACGGTGCCTGTCACTGCTTGAAATGGTCGGTGAGTCAATGTGTCTGCTATAGCTTCGGCTTGGGTGAGGGGTCGAGTGAATCCTTTCATGACTGTAAGAATAAGCCTCCTGTTGCACCAATGCTGTCCGAAGAAGCTCTCTACCCCTCCTCGTTTCAATTGCAGCTGGAGACTCGCCTTCAACTGGAAGAGCCGCCAATCGTGTCGCCGCAGCGATCATATTATCCAAAGGATTAGAATGACCCGGCGGATCCGTCGTGCGTGGTTGAGCTGGCGGTCCAATCCCAGGCGCAGCTACCACCCGATTTACCCCTGGTGGGTCACTAGTCCCAGCACCAGGTGTGTTGAAGAGGTTCCTCGCCTCGGAAACCGGAGGCAGACGACTCCAGCGCCTTCTCCTCATGACTTCGTTTGAAGCGTTCTGATCCAACGGGAGACGGAAGGAATCAGCCTGGATCCGTTGTGCCTGAGCATCCAGAGCCGCTCGCTCTGCGGTCATCCTAGCGTTCTCGGCCGCTAGATCTTCCTTGGCTTGCGCTATTTTGTCACTCAATTTTGCAACCTCCGTGTTATGCTGATCTTGATCCTGATTGTCCAGCAAGTCAGTCAAAACATGAGCCGGTGGGCGCACAGGGCCTCCTGCCCAGGCCGCCGTTGCTGTTGCTGACCCGGAAATCATCGCCGCTGCAGTCGTAGAAATCTACGTTGGTTGTGTACCTGCCATGAAAATTGCGACCCTATTCGGCGGCTCATAGGGGTCCAGAATACTGTCGCCATCGGAACAGCCCCCAAGCCGGCCATCTTGCAGCTGTTATGTTGAATTAGTCTCGCCTGTGAACGATTCACCATCAGAATAGATGGTCATCTCACCGCCAGACACGGATCCTTCCTCCAATTCAGCCCCATGGATGAATCCAACGAAGGCGCGCTTCATGGCGGGTTGAACCCGGGCGGGTCGTGCACGCTGAGCCGTCTCGATGATATCGGTGCAGATGTCCGGCTCAGGGCCCGGTTCGCCGATCTTGCTGATGAGGACGTGGATTTCGCCGAAGGGGACCCGGTACCCGTACTCGATTGAGCCGGCCTCGGGGCCCCAGCCCGCATCATTGATGTAGAGCTTGCCGCACCGACTCTTGGTTATCCGGCCCACAGCGTATCCCTTGATCCCTTCGAAGTTGCCCTTCAAAAACTCGAAACCGCCATGCGATAGCCCCGTGGTGGGCGCCAACTGTCATGGAATTGTCACGGCAGATGTCCTAGTGTGAGGACTTAGCCGTGGAGCCATCGCAACGAGGTTAGCTTAAAGGGGTTAAACGGGACAAAGGACACGAGAAGTTTATACTGGTTCGGCCCCTTGCGGTGAAGGTAAAGGCCTAATCCAGTTTGAGGTGGTATTGTTGATGTTTCGATTACCAGGGAGCGATTACGCTTGACCTAGCTTCGATCTGTTCTTTCTTGCCCTAAGCCGCCGCCGGGTCGTCCCTTTATATGCACAGGTTGACACCCAGTGGCTTAGGCTCATAAACAACATGTCTGGCCTGGTGACTAATTATACTTGCCTTACAATACAAGTTATACATATATGGCGGTTTACACATATGGGCTTTAAGCCGCCCTTGGGCTTTGGGCCCTTTAACAGGTCTGCTTCATGAACCACCATCTTAACATCTGCATGGGCTTCGTCTTGATGAACCGCCATTGGGATAACCCAGCCCTCCTGGGCGGGTCATACCCAATAGTCATATCCCCAACAATGGGGTTTATTCATGCATGAGTTTAGTTTGTCTACATCATGTCATCTTGCTTAAGGCGTTACTCCGTTCTTTATGAACTTAATACTCTAGATGCATGCTGGATAGCGGTCGATGTGTGGAGTAATAGTAGTAGATGCAGGCAGGAGTCGGTCTACTTGTCTCGAACATGATGACTATATACATGATCATTGCCTTGGATATCCTCATTATTATTCTCTTTTCTATCAATTACCCAACAGTAATTTGTTTACCCACCGTATGCTATTTTCAAGAGACAAGCCTCTAGTGAAAACTATGGCCCCCGGCCCGGGTATACTTTTATCATATATTAAAATCCCAAAATACCTTGCTGCAATTTTATTTACTTTATTTTATTTTGTAGTTTTGTGCTATCTATCTATCACTACGAGACTTGATCCTTGCAGTTAACCGCCGAGGGATTGACAACCCCTTGTTTGCGTTGGGTGCAAGTATTTGTTATTTTGTGTGTAGGCACTACTAATAAGGTGTTGCTTGGTTCTCCTACTAGATCGATAACATTGGTTCTTAATTGAGGAAATACTTATCTCTACTGTACTGCATCATCCTCTCCTCTTCGAGGAAATCCCAACGCAACTCACAAGGAGCAGGAAGAATTTCTGGCGGCGTTGTCGGGGAGAGATCATCAACATCTATCAAGTATCCACACATAAACTTTCATCTCCTTGCATTTACATTATTTTCCATTTGCCTCTCATTTTCATCTCCCCCGCTTCCAAAACATTTTCACAAAAACACAAGAAAAAAAATTGTTTGCTTGTTTCTTTTTGCCTTCATGTCAACACTGAAAAGACCAAAAAAGAAATAAGAGAAATAAGATGGATCCTCATCCTCTTGATAATCTTTTTAAAAGATCCAATTATGATGAACCAAATGCTAGTGAGTTGAGTGCACTAGATTATCTTTATGAAGTCTTGCTTGAAATTCGTGAATCTAAAAATTGTGATGAAGTGTTACAAGAAATTTATGACGTGATTCATGATACCTCCTTGAATGAATAGCATGATTGCAATGATGTTATTATAAATTCTATTAATGTCAATTGTGTTAAAATACCTTGCTGCAATTTTATTTACCTTATTTTATTTTGTATTTTTGTGCTATCTATCTATCTATCACTACAAGATTTGTTCCTTGCAATTAACCGCCAAGGGATTGACAACCCTTTGTTCGCATTGGGTGCAAGTATTTGTTATTTGGTGTCTAGGTACTGCTAACAAGGTGTTGCATGGTTCTCCTACTGGATTGATAACCTTGGTTCTTAACTGAGGGAAATACTTATCTCTACTGTACTGCATCATCCTCTCCTCTTCGAGGAAATCCCAACGCAGCTCACAAGTAGCACATGCTGGTATGAGTGGTTGATTTGTAGAATGCTCTTTGCACGTCACTTATATCTTTTGACTATGGCTTTATAGAATGCTTCATGTGCTTCACCTATATCGTTTGAAGTTTGGATTCTCATTTTTCTACATTTGAAAAACCGTTATTTGCGAATGCTCTTTTGCTTCATTTATATTTATTAGCACGTGGACAAGTCTTTTCTAGAAAGAAATAAACTCTTATGCTTCACTTATAGCTATTTAGAGAGTTAACGGGAATTGGTCATTCACAAGGTTAGTCATAAAATCCTGCATGAAACTTGTACATCACTGAATATGATAAGTTTGATTCTTTGCAATAGTTTTGCGATATTGAGGTGGTAATATGGGGCATGCTAGTAAAAGAATTAAAGTTCATTATTGATAATGGTGTTAATGGAAGTAGACTTTACGCAAGTAAATCTTCATGTGTGTAAAGTGGTGGCCGCTGACATTAGCGTTGACGTGGAAGCATATTTTATCATTAATTGATACTTTGTGTGGTTTGGATCGGGGGCATGCGATGGTTAACTCCTCCCAACCTCCCCCCTAGGGGCATCCGTTAGTTCTTTGCTTCGAGGGCTAACAGATGACACAATAAGTATCTAGGTTCTGTGAGTATGTGGACTACAAGCACTTCTACCTTTCCGCAATTTGCTAGCCTCTTCAGTACCGTGCATTGCCCGTTCTCACCTCAAGGATTAGTGCAAAATTTGCCGGTGCATCCAAATCCCATGATATAATATGCTCTATCACACATAAGCCTCATTATATCCTTGCTCAAAACAGCCACCATACCTACCTATCATGGCATATCCATAGTCATTCCAAGATATATTACCATCACTACTGGAAACAGAGAATTTGCCATCAGTCAGCTCTTTGCCGTCTGCTAGCGGATGACAAAGAAGGCCTTTCTCGTCTGCTTATAGAAACCGGACGGCAAAGATCTGGCTGATTGAAAAGACCCTATTTGCCATCAGCCAGTTCTTTGCCGTCTGCTAGTAGACAGCAAAGATTCTTTGCCGTCCGCTAGAAGATGGCAAAGAGGTGGGTGGGGTCCAGTGGAGGCCCAAACCCTAACAGCCCACCAGCCCCACCTCTTTGCCGTCCGCTGGCGGACGGCAAACCAAACGCTACCTAACGGCGCCCCCACCCCACCTCCCATTCTCGCACTCTCACTCCACCTTGCCCCCACCCCAACCGCCGCCGCCGCCGCCCCCGACCCCCACCGCCCTCGCCGCCCCGTCGCACCGCCCCACCACCTGCCCCGCCGCCTCGACGCCCCACTTGAAACCTCGCCGCCCCGCCACACCCGCGGCCTCGCCGCCTCGCCGCCCCACCCGCCGCCCCGGTGCCCCATCTGCGGCTTCGCCGCCCCACCCGCCGCCACGCGGCCTCGCTGCCCGCCACCCCGGTGCCCAGCCGCCCCATTCCGGTGAGCCTCTCCCCTCTGTTTTTTTTCTTTTTTTCTACTGTTAGTAAGGTTAGTTACTAGGGTTAGTTAGGTTAGTTACTAGTGTGTTAATTAGGTTAGTTAGGTTAGTTCTAGGTTAGTTAGGTTAGTTTTAGAAAAGAATTATTAGGAGAAGAAAAGAAGAAGAAGAAGAAGAAGAAGAAGAAGAAGAGGAGAAGAAGAAAAAGGGGTCAAGGGTAGATGAAAAGAAGAAAAGAAGAAGAAAATTATTAGGAGAAGAAAAGAAGTAGAAGAAGAAGATGAGAAGAGGGAAGAAAAAGATGAAAAAAATAAGTAGAAAAGAAAGAAAAGCAGGAAAAGAAGGTCGAAGGGTCGAGGGTCGAGGATCACCGAGGGGTCAAAGTTTTTTTCATAGTTTGAAGTGTCGATGCTTTATATGCTGTGATGTCCTAAACTTCCTTGACTCGATCGGTAAAATTTGCAGGGTTTGTGCTATTTCATCTCCTTGGAGTCATCATTGGTCGAAGTTTTTTGTCCGTGATCCCGCCGTTGTTCGACTACTTCCTCTACAGCCAAGGGTGAGCTACGAATCCACCTGCACCTCCTATGCTCTTCTAATCATGTTAGTAGATTTCATTTCCATGCTAAGTCGCATAACCAGTATGCGTCTCCCATCCGAAAGGGTTGCATTGATAAATATGCATTCAGTTGCATATTTATCACCGTAACTCATTTGGATTGTCCAGCGATTTCCACAGACAGCCCGAGTATGTGTAGATTGGGTACGTTCTCCATGCTATACCCCATTCCGAGACAAAATTTTGTCAGCGCCTCCCTGTTGTTCTCCGGATGCACATTCTCTCGGCTTTTTGCTGAGACGTGTATCAGGAGAACAGCAGGTAGGTGCTACCAAAATTTTGTCTCGGAATGGGGTAGAGTATGGAAAACGTACTCAATCTACACATACTCGGGTGGGATTAGGACCTATCTTTACCTATTAGAGTGTAGGTTGCATGGACGTAATAAAATTGACAAACTAGATAAACTGATGAATATAAATGCTGAATTACATATATTTCTTGTATGTCTAGTAGCTAAGCAAGATGAGTGATCGTGCATGGATGTACACCGGTCGCACTAGTCAGAAAGAGATTACGAATGAATGGTTAACAAAAACCAAGGGGTGTGTGAAAGCCGTATTTGCAAATGGCTAGAGGAAAACTGGTGCCCCTATGTCCGGTGCAAGAATTGGGAAAAGAGGACACAAGATGAAATGGGCAAACACCTGCAGAAGAGTGTTATTACGCCCGGTTATATGGTGTGGACATTTCATGGTGAGTCTGCCCAACGTGCCAGAGTTGAGGTGGTTCATAGTCGCACCGACGAGCATGGTACCAGATGGAATACATGGTGCAAAACTTTGATGATGCTTGGGATTCGGACGAAGAGATGGAGGAATCTGCAAAGGCCTTCAACGAAATGTTGGATACTTCAAAACGTCCTCTCCACGAGCACACTTAGCTTTGTCAGCTGGATGACATCTCACAAGTAATGGCTCTGAAGGCTCAATTCAACTTGGGGAGAGAATGCTACAATGCGATGATGACAGTATTTGGACGCTTTCTACCCAAAGGCCATGTACTGCCTGCAAACCTGTACCAGTCAGACAAAATCCTCCGTGCTCTCAAGATGCCCTATGAGAAGATACATGCTTGTGAGAAAGGATGTGCCTTATTTAGGCTTGAGTATGCGGACTTGAACTATTGTCCCATTTGCAAGTCTTCCAGGTATATTGTGGTAGATAATGGTATGGGTGAGAAGACGCAGACCAAAATCCCGGTTAATGTTCTTTGGTGTATGCCAATCGTACCAAGACTTCAACGTCTTTTCATGGTTGAAGAGACGGCCAACAGATGACATGGCACAAAACAGGCAAAAGAACCGAACTAGATGCAGATGGGAATCTGATGATGGTACACACATGAGATGGTGAAGCGTGGAAGCGCTTTGATGCATTATATGTGGAAAAAGCGGCAGATCGAAGGCATCCCCGAGTCACCATCAGCACGGATGGGTTCAGTGTGTTTGGTCTGACGGCAAACCAATACAGTTGTTGGCCCGTATTTGTCTTTCCACTCAATCTCCCCCCTGGACAGATTGTGCAATGAAAGAACATTTTCCTGACGTTGATAATTCCAGGGCCGAACTATCCAGGGAAGAATATGAATGTGTACATGCAGCCGCTTAAGGACGAATTGCAAGAAGCTTGGGATAATGGGTTCAAGACATACGATGCCTTTAACAAATAAAACTTCATAATGCGTGTCTGGTACATGTACTCGACGCATGACTTGCCGGCGCATGCGCTATTCGTTGGCTGGTGTGTGCATGGAAGGTTCCCGTGCCCCACATGCAAGGCAACTCTTCAGTTTCGTTGGCTACAGGCGGGTCGCAAGTTTTCTTGCTTCGACTTGCATAGGCAGTTCTTGGATCCTCGCCATAAGTTCAGGAAAGACAAGAAGAACTTCATGAAAGGTAGAGTTGTCAAAAACTCTGCACCACCTCGGTTGACAAGCCAAGAGACCCTGGTTCAGTTAAATGCTCTCGAGGCAGATCCAGAGCGTCCAGGGTATTTTAAGGGGTATAATTCGAAACATGCGTGGACTCACAAGACATGCTTGTGGGATCTGCCTTACTTCAAAGACCTCCTTTGCCCACACAACATCAACGTGCTGCACACTGAAAAGAATATCGCCGAGGCACTTTTTGGTACATTGTTCGGCATAGAGGGAAAGTCAAAGGATAATACTAAGGCTAGAGTCGATCAGGAGGCGCTATGTCATAGACCGTTACAAAACATGCAAGAACCAAAATGTCGTGGGAAACCACGGCCACCTATTGGACCAAGGGCCCCTTGCTGGTTCGGCAGGGGGATGTCATGTTGCACAAAGAGTAGAAGATCGTAGGGCAGCGCGGCAGCGATCACACAGGCAATTTTAGCCAAGTTCGGGCCGTCGTGAGGCTTAAAACCCTACTCCTGCTTTGGTGGATTGATGGTGGAAGAATGGTGGTGGGGCGTAGTACACTTGCCCGGCAAGGATGCCTCGGGGCGAGAGTGGCTACACGCGTATGAACTGTGTGTTATCCAACCTTCTAACCCTTTCTACGGTTGCCATGGGCCTCCTTTTATAGATTAAGGGGTCACGACAATGGCAAAGTAGCCATTATGCACTAATAAGATAGCAAACAGTGCTATCATACCTAACTCTGCAGGCTGACAGGGTGCATTAAATGCACCGCTCAACGTCACGTCGTCGCTTGCCCGACAAGCCTTGCCGGGCTATTTTGCCAACTTTACACCTGCCCGCTTGACACGTCGCTGGACGGGTGTCGTTCATGGGCATTTCCTGTAGAGAAAGGCCACCATGTGGCGATTGGCCGCCACTTAGTCACTTCGCGGCTTGACACCGCATCGATTGACGACCTGGGTCATGGCGGAGTAGTTGGGTGAGGTGGTTTTGCCTCCGTGAGTCCCGACAGGCCCTGCTGGGATGTTTTGGATGCTTTCTTCCCGGGTGACCCCGCCCTTGCCGAGCTTGCCTGCCCGGCAAGGGAGGCTTTTCTCCTAGTGGCATCTCGTTTCTTTGGCTTGATCTTGGTCCTTCTAATCTACATGTTGGTTCTTCGAAGTTCTTGTTCTATTGTACCCTGGCACGGCCTTGGCCTGTCCGTGCATGAGTCAGGGGAAAATATATACCCCTGTCTGTTTTCCCCGACATAAGCCCCCGGGCCTGAGCCATACGTGTTGGCGCGGCATGTTGGGTTAGGCCCCAAACAGTGCACGGACACGTGGCAGGAGAGGGCTGCGCATGCCGGTTTGCCATGGCGACTAGTCAATCCAACGTCCACTTCATGCAATTACTGCGCGTCACGGGGTCGTGGGACTGTTGCAGTTAAGGTAAAACGGTAACTTTCCGAAGCGTCGCGCCTCTGTTCCGCACTTCCCCCATTAAAAATAGGGAAAAGCGGAGTGGCACGGTTCACCTGTCTCTTGCCTCACTCTCCCATCTTCTTCCTCTGCAAGCCAAACGAAGGTTCCCCCTCTCGCTCTCCTACCCGCCGCCGTCCTTCCCACCGAACCCTTTCTCCATCCGCATTGCCGTCGCGGAAATGGGGAAGAAGCCCACAGAGAAAGGAAAGCAGACGACCGTGGCGAAGGAAGTAGCCGCCGAGGGGAGTAAGAGGGAGGCGGAGCTGAACAAGAAACGGAGGGGAGACGTCTTCTTTCTTCCGTCGACCTTGAGCGGTCCAGTCCTTCAAGCGAGGTATGGGGATTTGTGTGTGTGTGGGGGGGGGGGCTGTTCCGAAAGGGCATGGAGCGCCCAACGTTTTGGCGGAGGGGAAGGAAGATCCACCAAACTCGTATCGGTTCTTATGTGCTTACTTCATCTACGGCCTCTGTCCCCCCTTCTCCGAATTCTTTGAGGCAATCATGACCATCTATGGATTCCACCTGCTTGATTTCACGCCGAATGTAATGGCGACCATGGCCATTTTTGCGCATTTGCGTGAGAACTTCTTCGGAGTCACTCCCAATGTGGATCTGTTCCGGCATTATTTTGTTCCGCGGGTGGAGAACAAAGTCCACCACTCTGGGAACATTTAATGGATGTCACCGGTGGCGAGGGAGCTCTGGGATTATATCCCTGGGAAGCAGCGCGAGAGGTGGGACGAGTGGAGAGGGGATTGGTGTTGGATCCAGGATGAGAAAGCCCCTGATTTCTGTGAGGCACGGATGGAATGCAGGGAGCGCAGCAAGGAATGGAGTGCTCATGGCCTCACTGAAGATAGGTTGCGCCCGGCAATCAACAAGATTACCCATTTGAAGGCTGCCGGGCTAACCATTGAGCATGTGGGGGTAGATTTTCTTCTTCATCGCATTTCGCTGCTGCAGGAGAGGGACAGACCTGCCTGGCTATATGGTGACAGTGGAGACAGGATGAGGTTTCTCCCAGGGTTGGCCAACAACTTGTCAGTTTATGGTCACGCCTGGTTGTGCGACCAATTGTTTGGCCGCTTCGAGCTGTTCAAGCTCCTGGCAACTGTCATTCCTCTGAACATCTATTCAGCTCGGGATCAGATACTAACATGGATGTTGGATTGCAATGCTCACGGAGTGGCAGGTGATTGGCGACTGCCCACCCTTGATGAAGAGCTCCAGTGGTCGAACACCCTGGTGGAGAAGGCCACCAGGGTTGAAACTAGGATGTACAAACGCACCTCCTCCGTGGAGGTGGCGTATATTTTGAGGATGGTCGAGGAGGACAAGGTTGCCCGCCTTGCGGAGATGGCGAGGGCCGCGAAGACCGGGAAGGGCAACGGTAAAGCTGAGGACGAGAGTTCTTCCCACGACGGCAGTGAGGTGGAGGCCACGGAAGGGGCTGCCGGGGACAACCTCGCCGGGCTTGATGCTTTGGCCACAGCGGCAACGAAGCTTCAAGAGGAGGTGGATATTGGTGAGGTGGTGGGGCTTGACGAGGAGTGGCTCGCGGCTGGGTCTCAAGCCCCCGAGCTGGTTTTGGACCAGCGCCCCCGCAGGCGCGCTGCTAACCCGGGGGCGGCGGCTTCCCATCCAGCACCAGCCGTCAAGAGGGTAAAGAAGACCACCACCAAGGTCACCAAGGTCAATGTGGCGTGCCACCAATCTCCTCGCCTTGCCCAGACCAAGACTTCCCCTATCGAGCAACCAGCGGATGTGGAAGTTGATTCCAGCCCCCGCTCTGGCTCGAGTTCTTCACAGAGCTCGCCTCTTCTGGGGGCCCCGGCGCCACACCGGGCTCCGAAGCTGCCGGGGAGTTCCGCCCCTCCACCCTCGAAGAGAGGAAGCGAGCCTTCGCCTCGCATGGAGTTCAACTTGAACTCCATGCTCATTGAAGAGGAGTAAGGAAGATTTTTCCTTTTATGGATAGCTTTGGCATACTTGATTACTCTTCGTGACTAACCTCTTGTTCTGCGGTTGCCGGCAGGGAAGTTGAGGAGGAGACAGAAACCCTCGTCCACCGTCCCAGGAAGAGGCTCCAACGTGTTGGGCCGCGGAGTGTCCGGTCTTGGCGGGGAGCGACATGGAGGATTCCATGCCGAGCCCCCAGTCCAGCCCGCCGGCCCGGAAGAGGGGGCTTGGTCCTTTCTGCCGGAGGTGGTGATGAGATGACGCAGGGCGAGCCCCTTCAGGAGGGGCACATCCCCTCGGCCGACCGAGCCGAAGATCCCCCGGCAGAGCCCGCCACGGACGAAACCACGGAGAGAGCTGCCGCGGTCACCGCGGCAGGGGATGAGGTGCATGGCCCGGCAACAGATGCTGCCAGGAAACTGAGGTCTCTGCCCGGTAGACTTCTTCAGGTATTCCATTTATGCACTTTTTTCCTTTCTTGTCCTGACCACTTCTCCTAATTCCCTTATTATCTGAAATTTCTCTCTCTTTGCTGTTCGTCGGTCCTCTGATCTGCAGACCCCCAAGCCGAAGAGCCAGAACTATTGGAGGTGGTGGCTGACATAGGAAGGGCTGCTGCGGATGAGGCCGTCGAGATTGCTACTGTAGAGGGACAGGACCTTGCTGCTGGGAATGCCCAGGATTCCTTGGCAGTGGTGGAGTGCTCTTCGGAGGACGCCCCGGAAGAGGAGGTGGTGGTTGAGGTCAAAATTCCCCTCCAAACCATGGATCCACTTCCCTCCTCCACGATCGTTACAGAGACTCCGCCACCCCCTCAAATACGCTCGCCATGGTGTTGTTGCCGCCTGGAACTGGAGCCCCCGGCCTGTCTCTGACGACGGGCGTGGAGCTCGACGAAGAGCTTCAACGCCTCCTGGCACCGCTTTACCAGGGAGCTGGAGAGACCGATGACTCTGTCGCCGTCGCAATGGACTTGTCCTTCATGGAATCCATGGCGACGGGCGTGAAGGAGATGCAGGCCCGGCACAACCAGAAGTGGCAGGCGCTCAAGGAGCGGCGCGAGTCTACCAGCAAGGTGGACCAGAAGCTGAAGGATAAATGCTTGGAGTTGCGCGAGTGGCATGACAAGCAGTTCAAGGTGCTCAGGAGGCAGCAAGAGACGCTCCTTGTGACAACGGAGGATGTCATGGCCCGCGAGGCGCGCCTGGCCGACCGCAAAGCATCCCCGGACGCTAGAGAGCAAGAGATCTCCCTCCGTGAGGAGAAGCTCGAAGCCACTCTCCGTGCTAAGGATGACAATTTGGAGACTCTTGTGCGCCAGCGTACCAAGGAACTGGAAGACAAGCATGGAGCTACCCTGGATGCCCTTGCTGCTAACTCTGCCGCCCAACTAAAGAAGCTTATCGACGACCTGGCTGCCGCGTCCACTGCTAAGACTGACCTCGACCAACAGGTGGCTAAGCTGACGGAAGATCTTGCCGGGAACGCCAAGGAGGTGAAGGCTCTC
This sequence comes from Triticum aestivum, assembly GCF_018294505.1. Lineage (NCBI taxonomy): Eukaryota > Viridiplantae > Streptophyta > Magnoliopsida > Poales > Poaceae > Triticum > Triticum aestivum. The sequence continues at coordinate 239,766,456 of NC_057808.1, read as the reverse complement.
AAAGAAGAGGTACGGAAGGCGGATATCCTCTCGGCTGATGTGCAGTCACAACTCTCCTCCAAGACGCAGAGCCTTGATACCGCCAACGGCACCATCACAGACATGAAGGCCAGGATCGGCACCTTGGAAAGCGTGGTAGAGTCCATCGAATCCCACCAGCAGCTTTTATCCAAGGATCTAGACACTGCCAAGCGTCTCCGGAAAGATGCGGAGGATAAACTGAAGAACCAGCACTACTAGGGAAAACCCTAGTAGTAGAGCTTGCTTTTGAGCTAGCAGTGGCGCTTGTACCAGCGCTACCACTAAGGCACTACAACTAACTAGTAGCAGTAGCGCTGGAAAGGGAACGTTACTGCTATATCTAGTTAGCAGTAGCGCTTCTCTTTGGTAAGCGCTACTGATAGTACTAAGTAGCAGTAGCGCTTCTTCTGAAAAGCGCTGCTACTAACTTTTCCTGTATTTTTAAAAATACAGCTTATTTTCGTTGTGGTTTCATATACAGTACTTTCATCGCATGATTTTATGACCATGATTTGTTATTATATATAACAGTGGGTGAAATGAACGTGGAGTAGATTCAAGTGGAGGCAACATGTGGAGCATGTCGAAAGTACTACTAATCCAAACTTGATCTAGTTTGGATTAGTAGTACTTTCGATGTGCGCCACATGTTGCCTCCACTTGAATCTAATCCATGTTCATTTCACCTACTGATATATTTAATAACTCATCATGCTCATATAACAACTTAGCATCATGCATCATCGATCATAATAATAAATAACTCATCATTGGTATCATAAGAACAACTCATACTCATCATCATCGATCATACAACTTATACTCGATACCACATCATCATCATAGTCATCTAACCAATCCTACTTAGTTGTCTTAGCACATGATCATGAGTATTAGCTAGGACCTACTACCTTCTCCTAGGTAAAATAGCATAAAACAAGATAGCCCCTGACACTCCATTATGGAGAATGGAGATTATCCTGTCTCCAATTCTTGCCTTTCGCACAATCTTGCTTCCAAGAAACTCCCTATGACTGACCATACATTTTTCCATTCTTTGATTACCAGGTCTTCACTGTTTTAGAAATCCGATATGCACATGTGTGACTCGTAGGATGACCTGGCTGTATGTTCAAAACATCAAGGCGACCATTCTGATACATCAGATGAGGCACACAATCCGACGGGATTTTCTGTTGACAAACATAGTAATAAATTCGTAGTTAGCAATGTACTTAAGTTTTAAAAGAATTTATGCAAAAGATGCACGGATGTCGTAATAGTAAAAAATCTTACCATGGCATCTCCATGGATGTTAGCGTGGTTCAACACGTGCACTAGTGGCACGTATTCACCATAATGTGGAGGAGTTTGATAATAGGTATTGTAATTCGCAAGATCAGTACAAAATGCGATCAGATGATTTGTCTCCTGATAAGTTAACTCAGAGCCATCGGTGTAGTAGGTTCTGTCTACCATCTTCCGCACATTGTTTGAAGAATGAAAATAAGCTATCAATGGAAATAAGCTATCAACTATTTTGAAATAAACAATATAAATTAGTTAATAACTATGTTTGAGAAACTCACATAGCGGTAGAATTGGAAGCATATCAACAAGGACCCAAATGTCCATATTGTCTTGGTCGATGTCAGGATCACCAAGATCCGTGGTGACAAGCATACCCTCATAAAAACCATACATCTTGCAAAGTGCTTCCCAATTTTTGCAACCAAAATGGGTTACGCTCTCAAAATTTTACAGATTTACTTCAAAATCCATACCATGATGGGTCCTTAGGTGAATTTTCTTTGTTTCAAAATTTTCATGGTCTTCAAAATCCATCCTGTCCAAGACATAGCGTCTTGCATGGCATGGGATAAGCTACTCGAATTGTAGAAGATGAAAATTACACGTTGAAATAGTTGAAGTCATGCTTAATTGCGAAAAAACACTTGTCGTCGTTGCTTACCGTTTCAACATCGAAGGTCTCCTGGAGCTTAATGCTGAAGCACCGATCTTCGTCCAGGTGAGGCCTGTCGCACAGACCTCGGTCGTAGTTGCACATGCTGCACTCCCATGGGAGACTTTTGTCATCCGATGACGACATTTCCTACGTTCATAATTCAAAGATTAAACTTGTACAATTCAATATATGTACTACAAAAATTAAATTAGATCATTATTATTCATCACGGGTTGACTATCGGTCTGTCGAGTTTTTTTCTTGAAAACTCTCAGCTCGCGTGGTGTATACATTCGACCGTTGGTGGTGGTGGAGACTCTCACTCACTGGTTCCTCTCTGACATTTGCGACCGTCGGTGATGGTCGTTACTCCTTCTTCCCCTAGTGCATAACAAAGGTCTAGCACCCGGAGAAGGAGAAACGACCCCCACGACAACAGTCGGGCTTCTTCGTCCTCTCTCATATATGGTGGATACACTTCCTTAGTGATTTTTCGACCTTCGGTGATGGAGCCTCGACAGACTTAAAGTCAATCCGAAATGTCCTTTAATTATTTTTCTAGAAAATCCATGCCACTCGATATTTCCTACATATTCTAGAACAAGTCGTGCCAGAATTCACGAAAAAATCCGGCATGACCTTTGCTAAAAAGGACATATTGAGCGCCTGAAATTTGCCGGAACGGAAATTAATCAACACTCCGGCAAAACATAGGCCACTATAGGAGGTGTAACCTGCAAACATGGCCGGCCATTTGGGCAAGCACATATCCTATTTGAGCAACACAACATATACATGTTTATATCTACATTATATGGGAAAACACATATCTAAATCGTAAAATAAATTAGTATTCAAATTAGCATTCATTCAATAAGCAAAACTAAATCATCTCTTTCGTCCGTACATCATCGAATATTATCACTAATAGATCTCGAATAGTATCATACATATAACATCACTAATACAGCTAAAACCGTAGCGAACGACGGGTATCGGCGCGGGCGGTGGACACCCAAAGAGAAGGAACCATCACAGGATCATAGCTCCAGTGAGATCCCTGAAGAACCTCCCAGGTATTGGAGAACCTGCCCTCCAACGCAACCATGTAGCGACGGACGTGCTCGTCCTCCTCGCTAACACGGTGACGTACCACCTCCGCGGGGTCCCCAAGCCTCCGCACCGTCACTGGCCCATGCGACCGCCACCAAAGAAGGTTCGGGTCAACGACGGGCTGGCTCCTCACCAAGCTGCGCCCCCTGGAAGGTAGCACCTCCCTGTACCAGCCCGGCGGAGCCCAGTCCCGTACATGGCTCCTCACCAAGCCCATGCCTCCTCCGCCGAGTCGACGATGAGGATGCGGGATAGGCATCGTCGACGTCGATGCGGGAATAATTGCTTTAACTAAAAAATAACAACAAATGTGACACCTAAAACACCTAAATTCTATTAACTACACCTAGTTGAAAACCTACATTTTGAACATGATTCGATCATAACTAGGGTTCATACTACATTATTCTAAGATTAAACACCTAAAATACCTAAATTAAATTAACAACATGGGGTGGCTGGTCTCACCTCGATCGAGGTCAGAGGGGGTCGGTGACGGGGACAACGGCGGGGATGATGCAGGGGCTCCTTGATTTCTGCAAAAACAAAATATAAACAAAAACATTATTATCATCATCTTAGGACTTAGTGAAACTCCATAAGCTACATTAAATTATTCTATTCAAATTTACTTATAATTTCCTATTCTATTCAAATTTACTTATTCAAATTTTCTAAAAATTTCCTATTCTATTCAAAAGACCTACATTTACTTATTTTTTTTTCAATTTCATAATTTATTCTATTCAAATTTACTTATTCAAAATTTCTAAAAAATCCTATTCTATTAAAAAAACCTACATTTACTTATTCTTTTAATATTACTTATTCAAATTTTCTAAAAAGAAAATATACTAAAAACCTACATTTACTAAAAACAAAAACCTACATTTAACAAAAACTAAAACCTATTTATGGAAAGGGGGAGGAGGAGGTGGGAGTAGGCCAGGAGGAGGAGGGAAGGAGGAGGGGAAGGAGGAGAGAGGAGGAGGGAGGAGGAGGAGGGGGGCCGCCGGAGAGGGAGGAGGAGGATCAAAGGGGGCCGCCGGCGGAGAGGGAGGAGAGAGGATGGCCGCGGGAGGAGGGATAGATGAGGGCGGTGAGAGGAGGAGGAGGGAGGGAGGGGAGGGCGGCGAGAGGAGGAGGAGGGAGGGAGGGGAGGGCGGCGAGAGGAGGAGGGAGGGAGGCAGGCAGATACCTTGGGGGCGTCGGCGGCGACGGCGCAGGCGACGACGTGCGGCGAGTGATGAGAGTGTGTGAGGGAGAGTGAGGGACGCGCGTGGCATGGATAAGGTAACCGTAGTAGTAGCGCTGTTTAGAAACAACCGCTACTCCTATTTAGCAGTAGCGCTCGTCAGAATACAACGCTATTGATATGCACAATAGCAGTAGCGCTTTTTAATAAAGAGCGCTACTAGTATATATGCACTGCCATGCGACCGTTGGCAACTATAGTAATAGCATTTTATATAGCAAAAGTGCTACTGGTACATGAGTAGTAGCGGCGCTCTTCAGTGACCAGCGCTACCCTTATTTAGCAGCAGCGCTTTCTTATAAAAAGCGCTACTACTGACCTCCTTTGTATAAGCATTTTTCTAGTAGTGCAGTCCGAGAAAGTCAACCTCTGGATCAAGAGCTTGATTGACATCGCCGAGCGCCTTGCTGCCCAAGCCGTGGTGATGGGCATGGAAGGCCTAACCTTCTCAGTCAACAAGCACGAGGTCCCAAGTGCCAAGCTGGGAGTCTTCTTCAACGAGTTGATCAAGAAGCTGAAGGTGCATGAGGAGGGGAGGGCCGAGCGTTTCGCAACTGAGTCTCGGAAGCTTGGCCACGACGCCCTCTTCATGGTCTTGAGCAATATTGCCTGCCGCCATCCAGATCTCGACCTCCATGACGGGTTCAAGAAGCCACCAGCGGGTGCCGACATCGCACCAGCCAAGGAGAAAGCTGCTTCTCGGGCTGCCAAGGTTCTCCACATCTAAGCGGCTTCGTCCGGCCACCAGACCAAGTAACGGGCTGCTGTTGCTCCTGCGTTGCCCGGTTATGAAACATGACATATATTTTTGTGTTTAGGCACTGTATCTTTCGTGTTTGTGTGAAAATGACATTTCCTGTTAAATCTTAAATGCGTGTTTATCCATTTGAGCTTTATATGCTCGTGTTCACACGATCAATCCCTATGTCTGTTCTGGATGCCTGCCGGTATCATATTGCCACGATCGATCGTAAGGGTCTGGCCCTTAACACTCATCTTGGCGTGGATGCGTCCCGGCAGGTTTTTCCTAGGTAGCTCTCGACGCATCCTCTCGTCCTGCGAGCATGGCTCGAGACAGGACGATGGTGCGGTCAGAGAAACTAGCCAAGGTTCCATCACATTAGGGTTTTCGTGATATGAACATTTACTAAATTCGAGGGATAAACAATCGCAAGGACCTGAAATGCACCAACAAGAGATGGTAACATAGACTTAGCTTTTGTTTTCGGTTCTTTTTCTCTCCGCCAGGCCACACGCACTTGGCGTGTTTGCGGCGTCCGGAAGAGCGAAAGCCAAACAAGCAGCCCTCCCGTCCCCGGCAGGGGGCGGTATAACGCCACGTGTGCTAGGCGGGCAGTGGGGTACGGTGTCGGGCTCTTCCGGTCCTCCCTCCTCTTTCCCCATTTCCATTCGAGTCAGGCAGGCAGCGGCCGTCGCATGGGTCATGCCAACGCAGACGGCCTTGCCAGAGCACGCTTGCAGGGGCATCAACCAACGGATTCACACCAGAGTTTCACTCAGGATTTCCCAAAACGGGGCAAATACTGGACCGAGTATCGCGCGGTGGTCATCGACATTGATGATGCCACGCCTAAAGCGGCCCGACTGCTGATGACGCAAAGGGATGGAGAAGGGAGATTTCGCGTCCGCGCATCTCGTCCCCTTTCTCTGTACGGCACGTGAACAGCGGGCACGCCACATGGGCCAATGAAGGGCGGGCATATCTCCGTGAGCAGCAATCTTCGCCGTAGCCGGAGCTATGGCGGGATGCGGTGAGGAATAATGTGTGTGGGGGGACGGCCCTGCCCGGCCTTCGTATCTTCGAAGGCGCCGTAGACGCCAAAAACTTCAAGCGGGCTTTTGCGGATAGTATGCGCCGCTCACGCCTTCAGGTTCGCGCAAGTGATCCCCCTACCTGGCGTGCCAAAGATGTCGTGGGAAACCGCGGCCACCTATGGGACCAAGGGCCCCTTGCTGGTCCGGCAGGGGGGATGTCACGTTGCACAAAGAGCAGAAGAGCGTGGGGCAGCGCGACAGCGATCACACATGCAATTTTACCCAGGTCCGGGCCGCTGTGAAGCGTAAAACCCTACTCCTGCTTTGGTGGATTGATGGTGGAAGAATGGTGGTGGGGTGTAGTACACTTGCCCGGCAGGGATGCCTCGGGGCGAGAGTGGCTACGCGCGTATGAGTTGTGTGTTATCCAACCTTCTAACCCTTTCTACGGTTGCCATAGGCCTCCTTTTATAGATTAAGGGGTCACCACAATGGCAAGGTAGTCATTATGCACTGATAAGATAGCAAACAGTGCTATCATACCTTTTCGTCGGGCTTCTTTAATCCAATGCAACACTTGATTTTGCATCTCTTGACCGAGGCAAGATTGGGGGGGGGGGCGTGCAAAATCGGTTGTGCTATGCAATTGAGAGGATGCAGAAGATGCTCCAAGCAAAATGTAAACATAAACGTAGAATTGAGGCATCGATGGCTGAGGCATTCATTACTAAGGAGGCGGCAAACTTCGTGACAGCACACTACGAAGCCAAAAATCGTCATTTACATAATCCGAAGCCTTGGTACAATGCTGGCGACCATAAAAAAGGTGGATCCAACCTGAGCCTATTCAAAGGGAATCTCGCACCAGCCGGTGCCTCGAAACCAATATCGTTGGATGTCGAAGAATGGTGGACCATTTAGTTGTATATCTTCACCAACCTAACAGAAGTGCGGTCGTACATCGAGCAAGTTCTCGCGGTATATTGTTTCGCAACTTCTAATTCCTTTGAACTGCTCTTATTCCCGGATATTTTTTGATACAGTCGATACATCGCCAAATTTTCGAATGGAGCGGTGATCCAAAAGGAATCCATTGAAGAGTATGAGCTTCTGGCAAATCAAGGATGCGGCTTTCCCGGTTTCATCTCTTGGTTCAAACAAACCGTAATTTCCATTAGACCATTCTCATTTCTTCGTCTAATTTGTGGCTAATGCAACAATCCTTTCGTATTAAACTTGTAGGCTAATTCAGAGTCTATGGACGCCGAATTGAGACAAGTCGTTAATGGTTTTGACTTTAAGGTCCGTTCATTTGACAAATACGACATCAACGGGTATCGCTTTCGTACCTATGGCAAAGAGTTGTCTATGGCCGACCGAAAGTCTACAAATTGTTGTGTCTCTGCTATCGGCAATGGAGGTATCGAGTATTATGGGAGAGTTGAAGCAATTTATGAACTTCTATTCTATGGTCAAAACGCACTGAACGTCGTAGTCTTGAAATGTTACTGGTTCCAGCCAAAGGAGACTAGAAGGGCTCATGAACATATGGGGCTACGCGAAATCAAACAAAGCACCCATTTAGATGTTCCCAATGTCTATATTACGGCTCAACAGGCGACCCAAGTTTTCTATCTGCCATGGGCCTGCCAAACTGATCCAAATCTGAATGGTTGGGATGTCGTTTATGAAGTGCCGCCACGTGTTAGACCACCTCCTCCCAATGAAGAGGATTATGAACCTCACATTAACCCAGACACATATGAAGGTGAATTCTTCCAAGAAACACGTCTTTCCAAAAAAATGCTTCAAGAAACGCTCTACTTCACACTAGAACATTGAAGTAGACAGCGACAGTGAACCCGACTTCACCCCTGAGCCAGAAAAAGAAGAGCCCGAACAAGAAGAGGTCACTGCTGCGGATGACTTGTTAATGCTTGACCGATTACGTAAAGGTGGCCTTCCACATGTTTATGCCACTGAACCCGATGAGCACTTCATTCATGATAGTGATGATGATGATGCATTTATTGATCCCAGAGCATTTATTGAACCCGACGATCAAGATTATTATTAGGTATTCAATTTTTTATGTTCTACTTGATTTATATAGTTACTTGTATGATTGTATGATTTATATAGTTACGTGTATAATTTTATTACTTTGTATGATTGTTTGTTATACATAGTGCCATGGTCTTGATATCTGCCCCCGTCGGCCCTCGCCCGGTTTATGATTCGGATGTGGTATATTCTCTTTTATACTATTTGTTGCATTTCGCATTTTTGACAATTATGGCCATCAAGTTGACATAGAAATATTTTTATCTAGGAGGTATGTGAACCAGAAATTGCAACCGACCCTCTTGTCGAGAAGTTAATTTAGTTGAAAAAGAAAATGAGTATTTGAAAGAAAAAATTAAAAGAATTGAAAAAGAGAAGATGAAATTGGAGTTGTATGTTGCTGATGTCGTCGATGATCACTAGATGAAGATGAATGCAATGCACTTGAAGATGGATGCAATGCGCTTGAAGATTGAGAAGATTATAAAATATGCCATTGATAATGAGATTTGGTATCATTATGCCGTTGGATCAATTGTTACCTTAGTTGCAATCTTCATCACATTTGTTGTGATGAGGGTAAGTTTTCTCTAGTGTTTTGCTTAACAAATGCATACTTAGCTTCGTACATGCTTGTTAGCCCTATTAAGCCACATACTTTCCTTATTTTCCCCGAAAAAGACGTACTTAGATAATTATCCTCCTAAATGACATAATTAGCTTATTTAGTTCATTTATGACATAAGTAGCTTATTCATTTAAAAAATGGCATAATAACCTTGGTTCTCCCGTAGATGTCATATACTTAGCTTATTTTCCTCCTAAATGGCATAATTACCTAAGTTAGATAAAAAATGAGCTATACTTACGTAAGTTGGCTAAAAGATGGCATCATGACCTAGGTTAGCACAAAAATTACCTATACTTACCTAATTTTCCTCCAAATTGACATAATAAGCTTAGTTGGTTAAAAATGGCATAATTACCTATGTTAGCTCTAAAATGACACAGATAAGGAATACGGAGAAGAAAAACAAGAGAGAGGAGAAAAAGAAAGAATAGAAGAAGAAAGAGAAGAAAAAGAAAGAATAAAAGAAGAAGAAGAATGAGAATGAGGAGGAAAAGGATAAAAAGATAGAAGAGAAGAAGAAAGATGAGAAAAGAAGAAGAATTTTCTTCTTCTTCTTCTTCTTCTTCTTCTTCTTCTTCTTTCTGTCTTCTCTTCTTCTTCTTTCTTCTTCCAGTCTTCTTCTTCTTATTCTAGTCTTCTTCTTCTTCTTCTTGTTCTTTTTCTTCTTCTAGTCTTCTTCTTCTCCTAGTCTTCTTCTTCTTCTTCTTCTTCTTCTTCTAGTCTTCTTCTTCTTCTAGTCTTCTTCTTCTTCTAACTTTCTTACTCCCATTTTTGCAGGTTTGATTCACTTCATGGAAGCAACATTGATGGACTGCTAGTGTTTAGTTCTTGTTTTCATTTGTCTTGATGAACAATGTGAAACTATGTACGTATATATGGATGAACTCCGTGAAACTATGTATGTATTGGATCTTTTAATACCCTATGTGTTTTGTTGCATTGATGGACTGCTAGATGTTTGATACATGGGCTATGTTTGAGGTTGAAACTATATATATCATCTATATCTTTTGAAAATGCAAGGATATAACAGAAAACAAAAGAAAACAGTAACAATACAGGCACTTTGCCGTCTGCCACCGACGGCAAAGAGACCTTTGGCGTCTGCCACGGACAGCAAAGAAGCCATGTGGCAACAACATGTGCAACCTGGGAGATGACCCATTTGGTCACTTTGCCGTCCGTGGTAGACGGCAAAGAGCTGGGTCTGCTGACGCGTCTGCTAACGTCACAAGATAGACGACAAAGGGCTAGGCAGCTTTGCCGTCTGCTGGCGGACGACAAAGGCTGCCGTTAGCCACCTAACGTGGCTAACGCATGGTTTTTTTGTCCATGTTCTTTGCCGTCCGCCACTAACGGCAAAGGGCCTTTGTCGTCCGCTTTGAGGAAGCAGCCGGCAAAGAACAAGTTTACCGTCACTCTCTTTGTCGGGGAGGTTTTCCGTTGGTGGCAGACGACAAAGAGCTTTGTCGTCCGCTTTTGGTGGCAGACGGCAAATAAGCTGATTCCTGTAGTGCATGCAACTTCCACCATCATCATATACATGACTTGAGCATTCGTTGTCATATTGCTTTGCATGATCATATAGAGCTGAAATGGTATTGTTGGCGCAGCCACCTTTCATCATTGTTATACATGTTACGCTAGATCATTGCACATCCTAGTACACCGCGAGAAGCATTCATATGTAGTCATATTTTTTAGTTTATTGAGTTGTAAGTAAATAAAAGCGTGATGACCACCATTATTAGAGCATTGCCCCAGTGAGAAAAAGAATGGTGGAGACTTATGAGTCCTCAAAATAGTGGGGATGAGGTCCATGAGACTATTCTAAAAAAAAGAGGCCAAAAAGCGCCTGTAATAAAGAAGAAAAAGACAAAAAAACAGAAGGGGCATGCTACTATCCTTTTACCACACTTGTGCTTCAATGTAGCACCATGTTCTTCATATAGAGAGTCTCCATGATTTGTCACTTTCATATACCAGTGGGAATTTTACATTATAGAACTTGGCTTGTATATTTTGATGATGAGCTTCCTCAAATGCTCGAGGTCTTCTTTAGTAAGCAAGTTGGATGAACACCCACTTAGTTTCATAGGGAGCTTTCATACACTTATAGCTCTGGTGCATCTGTTGCATGGCAATCCCTACTCCTCACATTGATATCGACTGAAAGGCGTCTCCATTGCCCAACAATCCGCCTAGTTGATGCGAGACTTCCTCTATTTTTGTTTTCCCTTGATCCCCTACCATCATTATGTATTGCACCAAAAGTGCTAAGTCCATGGCTCACGCTCAAGTATTGAGTGAAGTCGAAAATTTTAAACTGCGTGAAGAAGTATGATACAATTGCTTGGTTTGGCACCGGGGTACCCATGATTTGATATATCTATCCGGGGAAGACTTAGTGTGTCATGCTTGCCACAACTAAGTGTATAAAGGTTGTTTCCTTTAGCTCCATTATTATGAAAGGCAATGATGAATTACATGCATGCTTGGTATTATTGTTTCAATATCAAATTGATAAATTATTGCCTTTAATCACTCATATCCTAATATTCATGCCATGATTATATTATTTGATCAAGATTATGCTAGGTAGCATTCCGGATAAAAAGTATATTTGTTTATCATTTACCCACTCGAGGACGAGCAGGAATTAAGCTTGGGGATGCTGATACGTCTCTGTCGTATCTATATTTTTTGGTTGTTTCATGCTATTATTTTATAACTTTGACATACTTCTGGCAACAATTTATATTATTTTTGGGACTAACATATTGATCTAGTGCCCACTGCCAGTTCCTGTTTTTGGCATGTTTTTGTATTTCGCAGAAAATCCATATCAAACGAAGTCGAAACGAGATAAAAAGTTATGTTGATTTTTTATGGAACATATGATATTTTTGGCGCAAAAATCAACACAAGAAGATGCTCAAAGGGCCCGGAAGCTCGGGCAGCGCGCCCCTACCCTAGGGCGCACTGGGTGAGCTTGTGGAAACCCTGTATGTCGGTTGGGGATCCTTTGGCTGCAAGGAAGATAATATCCGGATAAAAATCTCCTCGAAATTTCGGCCCAATCGGAGTTACGAATCTCTGGGAATATAAGAAATGGTGAAGGGCCAGAAAATAGGGAACTCGAAATAGAAGAGAAACTAAGAGAGATCTAATCTCAGAGGGGCTCATGCCCTCTGGGAGCCATGGCGACCAAGGACTAGAGGAGAAGCCCTCCTCCCGTCTAGGGGGAGACCAAGGAAGGATCTCCCCCCTCTCTTCTGGTGGTGCTGGAGTGCCGCCGAGGGAACCATCGTGACGACGATCTACACCAACAACTTCATCGTCGTCATCGCCAACTCTCCCTAGCTCCTTACAGCGGTGTAACCTCTCTTCTCCCGCTGCAATCTCTACTTGAACATGGTGCTTCATGCCACATATTATTATCCAATTATGTGTTGCCATCCTATGATGTTTGAGTAGATTTGTTTTGTCCTACAGGTTAATTATGGTACGAGTTATATTAGTTCTATGTTAGTATGGTGTTGTCCTATGGTGCCCTCCATGTCACCCACACGTGTGGGAATTCCTGTTGTGGGGTCTTGCAATACGTTCATGGTTCGCTTATAGTGGGCTGCGAGAGTGACATAACCTTAAACCCGAGTAATGGGGTTATTGCGTGTGGGGGTAAAGGGGACTTGTTAATTAATGTTGTGGTTGGGTTTACCTTACTGAATTTCATAATTGCGGATCGTTGCTAGATTTCCAATCATAAGTGCATATGATCCAAGTACGAAAAGTACGTTACTGTATGCCTCCCCCTCATTGCATATGACAAGTATCTACCATGTTATATTCAATTACCTATGGACAATCTAAGCTTTCTACTAAACAACTAATTAACTTTTATTATTCTTGCAAAGTACTTCTACTTTTATACCGCAAAGTATTTTTATTCTTGTTCTAGGTAAAGCGAACGTCGGTGTGCGTAGAGTTGTATTGGTGGTCGATAGAACTTGAACAGAATATAAATTCCACAATTAGCTCCTCGTTGGGTTCGACACTCTTACTTATCAAAAAAAAGCTACAAATGATCCCCTATACTTGTGGGATATCAGCAACCAATCTTCCTCTCATGGGATATCAAGTGAATGATCCAATCAATATAATTAGTACACTCCTCCCCTTGGCAAGGCCCACAATATTACTATGATTCAGGTTTGGGCGGATTGGGTGGAGCGAAGTCGAATGGCCAAGGTAAAAAATTCTTGAGCAATGACATATCCAGAAAAGACCTAACTATTCCAAATAGTAAGAATATCCCTAAAGGAGCCCTGAGAAGATATATAAGCAAATTTATCAAATTGTCATGGACAAAAAGATTTAACAAAAGTATGATCAATCAAACTTTTCTTAGTCCCCTACAAGCAAATAAAAGAACAGCCACTAATAAAGAGAGCATTATGTAAAGCTAATTGTTTATCTTCAAAATTTATTCCATCGTTGCTCCAAGATAAAACATCCTAACTCTGTAGTAGAACCATGTAAACAACGACGGGGACTTGGCGCTAGATGAAGAAGACTATGCATCCATGTCCCGTTTGTCAGGAAGGAAGGCTTCAATGTAAGGTCAGACACCAAGATGTTGCAAAGACGTGTACCAGTCGGCTGCATAACTGGGATTGGAGTAGGCGGTGTAATCATTTAAGGGACAGAATCCTCCCCAATCCATTTGATCACATAGTCCATCCCCTCAAAAGTGACAGATGGCGAATGTTCGTGCAATATCTGCCTACCTTTATTTTAGAGATTGTTGACATAAATAGGTATGGACTGGTTTGTTTGCTAGTGCATACAGAGAGAAAAAGTCCATATAGAACGGAACAGAATGATGTCTTTGGTGCCAAGTTCGAGGAACTTCACCGAAGCACATCTGCCTTGCAGAGAAGAACGAGCTATATTTGTTGAAGTCATATAGACGAGAAGATTGATGTGAGGGAATTAACCCCTCAAAAGTTTACTACTAAAGCGATGCATATGTTTCGGTATCATCGTCCGAAGAAATTGACTGCAGCGAGTGGAAGTCAGAGACAAAGTGAAGATGTAGTATTCATTCGTTGTTCGTCTTCTACTTATTTAATTCATAGAACCTACATACTATTAAGAGGGGCATAGGCTCTTGAAGCTTAGATCCGTTGTGATGCTTAGCCAAAACCTATGAAAGTTGCGAGAGAAATCTCTTTATGTTTCGAGCAAATACTTGCCAGCAAGAGACTGTGATGTTCTTCACTGCGAGCGATTTATCTCAGGGCAAGGAGTTAGCATTACTTGCTCTGCAAGCAATGTTACTGTTGTGCTCAAATCCGACTGTTGGACTCATGTCGTTCGGCCATTGGCTACTCTCGATGTTCAATTTGGTCATTTTCCTTCAGGGAAGGCTGCGGCTATAAATAGCCACCCCGCTCCAACGTTATTCGTTAGCTGCTCCACTTGAGATTTCTGAGAAGATTGATTTGAGAAACCCCTCTCCGAGTGATTTGAGTTTAAGATCCACCGAGAAAAACTCAAGAGCCCAAACTTAGACCATGGTTTGGCATCACAGTAGTTCTGAGTTAGAGTTCTTGTACCTATTATTCTTGAGAGCCGCGCACTCTCTAGACGCATAGGTTTCGGGTCGAGTGTTGAAGAGTTTTTGTCTTCACCAAGCTAGATCTTCAGTAACCAAGAGTGAGTGTGGTTCGCAAAGGTCGACCGAAGGTTTGGAGATCGTCAACAAGTATCTACCAGGAGTGAAATCAACCTGAGTCTGATAAGCTCTGCGTTGAAAGAGAATAGGGTGAAGAGAGTTTATCTTTCGTGTTAAGTCACAGCCCCTCCAACCAGATGTAGCCCTTCGGCAGAAGGGTGAACTGGTCTACCAAATCCCTCTATCGCCATCGAGCACCATTGGTTCAATCTAGTTTACTGCAATTCTTTCAGCAGTTTACTTTCGTGCTCTGTGTCGATAGTTTATCTGATCATTATCTTATGCTGTCAACCTTGGATATCATTGTGTTTATTATGTTTCATTCTCATCACTTGATTTCATTCGTCAATGTCATATTCCTTGGTTCATGTGTGATATCTCATTATAGTTTTACTACTCTGTGTGTATCATGTGTTGTGTCTCATTCTACTGCATCTGTTTGCATGTTGCATTACTCTCATCGTAGTTAAACCTGTGATTTCCCAAGCTCGTACTATTATCACTTCTTTCATCGAGGAATATGCTTTTGAAGATGAAGATTGATTTAGTTCATTTTCTTCCTTCCAATATTCTGCTGCTGTGATTGGGATTGGTTTCAAAACATTCAAAAGAATTTTTGAATCTCCCATTCACCCCCTCTGGTCGATATACCCTTGGTACTAACAATTGGTATCAGAGCGGGTATTCCATATCTCTGTTTATTAAAGGTCTAACGTCCTTGGATTTTTGAGTATGTCGTATGCAGTTAGATCCTTGCACTCTGGAAGATTTCACATCTTCGATGGAAATGACTATCTCTACTAGAAGGAACGAATGAGAATCAGAATGCAAGCTATAAACTATGATATGTGGTAGATTGTGGAAGATGGCTACACCATTCGGCAACCGAACAATCCCAACATTGATGATAAAGCAAATCTGCAGTTGGATGCTCAAGCAAAATATATCATATGTAGCTGTCTCTCAAAAAACATTTTCTTTTGGTTCCAAATGCTCGACACTGCAAAGCAACTCTGGGATGCCATCAACAATGCTCATGAAGAATTCATCGCCAGGGATCCCCACACTCAAATGCTGCGTGCTATGTTTGCTGGTTTCAGAAGCTTGCGTAAGGAAAGTGTTATGGAACTCACTGATCGATTGACAAACATTGGCGAAAGACTTCATCATCGAGGAGTAACTGATATCACCAATAAAGATCTAGTCGATAAGCTACTGAGCGCTCTTGATCCATCCTTCAATTCCAACATAGAAGAAATCGAGCAAAGACCTAACTATGAAGAACTTCACTATGCAGAGGTCATGACGCTGTTATCAATTCATGAAGAAAAGATGGAACTGGAAAATGCAAACCAAGAATCTTCTTCGGAAAGTGAAGGAGAAATTCTCTCACACTATGGCAGTTCAGAAGAAGAAGAAGATAATGAGAATCAACAAACGATCACAAGGGAGCTAGAGATGCTAAGAGAAAGGCTAAGTGATCTTAGAAGACAAAACTTGTGCCTCACAAATGATGATGAACTTGATGTGCCTGAAGCATCAAGAAGGTTACCTCCGAAAGAAATGAACTGCTTCAAGTGCAAACTGTTCGGTCATCTCATAGCAGACTGTCCCTGCTGGGAAGGAAAACCTAGCAACAGATGGAAATATCTACACTGCAGTGGATTCACACGAATGGATCGTCATACTAAGCTCTTGAAGGAAAACGAATCTTCCTCATCTTCTTCAACGAGACCAGTCACTGACGTGAAAGCTAGAGCAACCATTGACTCAAATATGAAGAGAATATCACAGCTGAATAGAGCATGTGCGGATATGACCTTGGAGTCTGAAGAGGAGGCAACAGACACTGAATCATATGATGAAGAATTCTACAAAAGGATTGGAAGGAGCAATGCCTTCATTTCCTATGAATCATCTGACAATTCACTTGAGGCAGATACTGATGATAATGCTTCAAGTGATGATGAACCAATCGCCTTCTGTCTCATGGCAAAATCATCTAAGGATCATGTATCAGCAAAACACCAAAAATCCATGAATGGATATTCTCCTGAATACTTGCCAATGCTAAACTTGTTAAGATTGCAAAATCTCAACAAGATGAGCTTGAAATGCTTGAGAAAAATCTTAGGAAGACTGAAGGATTGCTGGTCGAAGAGATGGAGAAGAATCAAAAGTTGGTGAAAAAGCAAGATGCTTTTTCCTCAACCATTGATGATCTTACCAATCGATATGATTCTCTTACAGTTGACTACGAGAGTTTATCAGATGAACTCCTTAACAGGAATCAAGAACTCGTGTCACTAAAAGAGTCTCACGACGAGTTGGCGAAAGAAAATGCTTCTCTCTTCGCTGAGAAATCTAATCGTCTTCCTGATGATTTTGTGCCTCTATGCTTAAAATTCCTAGAACGTCGCAATGCTAATTCACATGTTGAATCTTCTACTGCTAGCATCTCAAACATTGCAACCACTATGAATGATATCTCTAACCCCTCTTCCGAGGAATTTGTTGTTGTTACGGAAGAAAATTGCAGGCTAAAGGACTTACTTGAGATAGGAATGTTAAGGAGCCTGAAAGGGCATCAAACCCTCTGTGATGTGCTCAAGAACTCAATATTGCACAAAAATCCTCGAAAGGAAGGATTGGGTTTCGAAAGGAAACTCAACACTGATGGAACCTACTGGACTCCCGAGCAATATCCTCGAGCGAGTTGGGTTCTTGCTAAAAGCAAAACACTCAAACCAGCAATTCTCTTAGGATATGATACTTCTACTTATGTTGTTTCTGATGAGTCTGATGACTCGAGCTATAAACTGTTCAAACAATAGAATGGTAAAGTTTTCGCTCATTATGTTGGGACTAATTGCAGGTCTGGTTCACCCTAGAAGCAAATCTGGGTAAAGAAATGCATTATTGAAAATCTATCTGTCACACCTAACATGAACCTGCAGAGTAATTTTCTTCGAGACAATGATTATCATTCACAGAATGATGCAGGAAAATACCCGAATGAGTATCGGTTAGAACTTCAACAGAAGGAGTACATGTGTACCTCCTCGAATCATTATACTCATGTCTCTGGAAATAACTTCAATGCTTCCTCTTATGATTACTCACAAAATGCACATGTGTCTTACAGATCCAACCAAGAGAATGCTCCTGCTCACACGAAGAAAATGAGATCCTCGTTGCCCACGCAAGTGTGGGTTGTGAAAAAGAACTAACCCCTTCTTGTAAATGTTGTCGGCATTCTGGGATCGGGGTACCCAAACCTGCCTGCCTGCGGCCCAGCGCGTGGCTCCATCGATGGCCCGGTACGACCCAGCTACAAGACTCTACGGACAAGACCCTCGCGAGGCCGCCACCCTGCGAGGAGAATGACACTAAGGCCCTCCCTAAGGAGCAGCCTCCCGAGGCAGCCTCTCGAGGAGCGGAGATCTCTATGCAAGCACCTCACCTTGTGAGGCGCGCGATGACGTGAGCCATGACGACCAAGGCTAGGCGGGCGTCAGTGGGCGCAAGAGAGGATAGTTTCCTCTTTGGTACTAAGGAGGCAAAGACGTATGCGGGTTCCCAAGGAATCCCACAAAGGTTTCCATTCCAGTGCAACAAGACCAAGACCATGATCTCGGCAGGACGGAGATCATCGCCGAGCCCACCACGGCGTCACGACCAGAAGCTTTGCAGACGAAGACCACCTATAGTCAGGATAAGATGTACTCCTGCCCCCCTTCAAAATCGGTCGTTGTGGTATCCCTTCCCACCTAAGCTTCGAGGGAAGAGGACCAAGGCCACTATAAATAGGGACTAGACTCCACCGTAGAGAAAGATCGAATCCCCCGGCCATTGAGCTCTCCCGAGGCAGCTCACACTTGTACCCGTTCATACACATCCTCCTCGCGAGGCAATCCACCACAAAACAGGAGTAGGGTTTACACCGCAAGGTGGCGCGAACCTGGCTAAACCACCGTGTCCACTTCCCCTTCTTGCTCGCACGAACTCACCGGAGCCAAGTCGTGGGGTGACGAGCAGTGAGCCGCGGTTAGGCCATATCCTTCGCACACGCCCCAGAACTCGAACCTTATTGGGTCTGCGGAGCCCTGATCCTGACGTTTGGTGCGCCAGGTAGGGGCGTGTCGAAGTTCTCCCTTCCACTCCGCTCCTTCTCTGCTCCGTCGCTCCCATGGACAACGCTCGCCGAGTCCGTGTTGAGCGCCGGGCCGCTCGCATGGCTTAGACGGCACCGGTGGGCCGTGGCACCCTGCATCGCTCTGCCTCTCCCGCGGCCAGCACCGCCACTAACCCTGCTGCTCACGAGCAGCAGGACTCATCGCTGCGGCCCTCCATGCAGCGTAATGGCCGCACCGCCACGCCTTCCATCTCCCCGCTCATGGCCTCGTCTTCCCATGTTCGTCGCGGGCCAACGAACGCGCAGGCTGCACTCCTCATAGTGGGAGAGATGTTGCGCTACCGTGCTGCCGACGAGGGTTATGATGCCTAGCTGGGCCGCATCACCAAGCTCGTCAACGCCGCCGGTGAGGCCCTTGCACCTTCCCGCTAGCTTCGTGCCATGCTGTCCCATGCGGGTGACGTGGCGCATGGCGCGCCTCCGCCTACTCCTCTACGCAGCGCTGACACCGAGCCAAGGTGTGACACGCATCCACGCGACCCGCCATGTGAAGCACCTCCACCAGCCAGGGATGAGGCCAGCTGCCAGGTCATGCAGCGGCCATAGCACGATGCGCGCGCCGCCGTGTCAGCACCAAGACCGAGCCGCTCCAGGAGGTGCCGTGCGTGGGCATGAAGACCGAGCCCCTCCCACGCAGGTCACACCCGTGAGCATGGCGGGTTGCCGTGCCTTCACTCCTAAGCTGCGCCGGGTTGTCTGGCCGGTCAAGTTCAAGCTGGACCTGCCCCCACGCTAAGACGGCGTCCCTGACCCCGCAGAGTTCCTCCAGCTCTACTCTCTAAGCATCGAGGTGGCCAACGGAGATGACAAGGTCATGGTGAACCGGTTCCCCATGGCCCTCAAGGACGGTGTGCGCTCCTGGCTCATGCACCTTCCGGAGGGGTCAATCTCCTCTTGGGATGAGCTTCGCGAGCGGTTCATCGCCAACTTCCAAGGAACCCGCCTTGACCGCGCCCTCACCGTCACCGACCTGCGGTGTGTGAAGCAGCAGCCGAGCGAGACCCTGCGCAAGTACATTCAATGCTTCACCAGTGTTCACCTCAAGATCCCGAAGGCATCGGACGAAGCCATCATCTCGGTGTTCACCGAGGGCGTCATGAACATCAAGATGAGCCAGGAGCTCTCCATTCACGATGACCTATGCACGGCGCTGGAGATGTTCAACCTGGCGGTCAGATGCGCCGGGGCGGAGGAAGGTCGCCTCTCCCTCCTCAAGCACCTAGATGTCGACCCTGAAGACAAGAAGGCCAACGCCAAGGAGCAAAACGCAAGGGCCCCACCGTGCTGGCAGTAGAGCATGGCTGAAGCATGGCCGTGATCGCGATGAGCCCCCCAAGGACACTCGCCCGTTCTACGTCCTCCGCAATGTGCACACTCATAATACCAACGACTGTCAGGAGCTCAGGGCGCTCTGGGACAAGCGCCTGGGCGCCACCCCGAGCGGGGTGAGTGAGGCTTCGACCGCAGAGGAGGCCATGGCGGAGGCCGCTGGGACAACCGCAACCCTCGTCGGGGCTGGCGCGACCAGCCTCGCGAGGGTGACTTGCGCGATCAGCCTCAAAAAGGCCCGTGGCGCGATCAACCTCACGAGGCACGTCCTTAGGGAAATACCGGTCTCCCTTTGCTGCCGCCACTGCCAAGGAGGAACGACGACAACCATCAGGACGATGGGGCTGGGGGCTACCAGGAGCCTCGCGCGATCGCCTGCATCCTCAGCGGAGCTCAGGCGCATGCCTCGAACCGACTCGAAGGCGCGCTTCCCATGTTGTGCACGCCCACCATATGCAACATTTTAGTCACCAAGACCCTCATTGATGGTGGCGATGGCCTCAACGTGCTCTCTGTCGATACCTTCGAGATGCTTCAAGTGCCCTACGACCAACTATGCCCACCAAGCCATTCTCTGGGGTGACTGACGGCTCCACCACTACCCTGGGCCAGGTGCGCCTTCCCGTCACCTTCAGCAAGCGCGACAACTACCACACCGACCTCATCGACTTCGACGTGGCCCGCATCGGCCTCCCGTATAATGCCATCCTGGGGTACCCTGCCCTCACCAAGTTCATGACGGCTGTTCATCATGGCTACTACATCCTCAAGATGCCTGGGTGCAGCGGCATCATCACGGTCGCCTGTGATGAGAAGGACGCGGTCTGCTCTTCTTGAGCATGCCTACCGCGCCGCAGCAGCCGAGAACTCCGATGGCGAAGGTGGCGTCATGCCTCCCGAGGTTACCCCCGGGAAGAAGAAGCAACTCCTCCCCAAGAGCCGTCCGGAGTCCAAGAAATCCAATGGTGACGCCTCAGGCTCTCCTCCTGTCGCCGGGGTGTTCCTCCCTTCTGAATAGGAAGGAGCTCTTGGCACCTCCCTCAGGACGGGCTCGGGGGCTTCCATCTGGAGGGCCTCTGACCTGACCAGCGCGACGAGGGAGGTGCTCGGGCAGCACTTAGAGGAGTGCCTCGGCACACGCCCCCACAGCCAAGTGGCGCGATGCGAGGCGCTAGGAGCACGAGAGTTCATCACCAAGGCAATCGAGGAGCTTCAGGAAGCGCAAGCCATGAGAGGCGAGCGTCCCCCCGCACGGCCCGCCAATGCAGCTGCCGCCCCTGACACGGGTGACGAGCTGCGCGTCTACGTCAACATCCCGGGCCTCAACAGGGCCGCTACGTAGGACCTCTTCTGGCCGTCTCGTGTCTGCCGGAGTGGGGCTACCCCTACAACTACGTCGGAATGTCGTTCGGTCTGCTGAACATTGGCGCCTCGTACCAGCGCCTGGCGCAGCGTGCTATGGCGTCTCAGCAGGCCCCGGACCCTCGCGAGCCCCTGGGCCTCGCGAGCCTCTTGAGTCGCCCGGCTTGTGAGGAGCAGCCTCCACGATGCACTTCATTGACTACCCGAACGCTTCTCCAACATCATTCCCAGGTGACTTTTGGTTTGCCATTTGAGGGCGCCCCTCGGGCCGCATTATCCTCAGGCTATAAGGCCCCGCCCCTGCAGTTGTATTTTTTGTGCATGTATCAGAACTGACCTTGCCCTCGATAAAATTTCCTTGATATTTCGACCTAAATGTCGACGTCGCCACCATAAATGTCGACGCTCCCTCGCGACCCCGCCCACGATTGCCTCATGATTAAGGGTTGGCACAGCGTCTATGCTCGGGTCCGTCCCTGCAACATTGTTAAACCCAAGCAACCGAGCTTTGTCTCGGGGGCCAGCTCCCGTGCACATCACCTCCCGAGGTCCTTGGTGCCTTGTCCTCGCATGAGCTAATCGTGAGTGGGTAAGTGAGGGCGCGCGGCCCGATTCGTACAACCGCAATTCGGCGCTTCGCCATCGCGGAGCCCGCACCGGATGTTCTTCCTTGGATTATTGCATGAGAAGACTGGGAACGGCGTCTGTGCTCGGGTCTGTCCCTGCAGCGTTGATAAACCCAAGCGACCGAGCTCTGTCTGGTGGGCAGGCCCCGTCCACGTCACCCCCTGTGGGTCCTTGGTGTTCGGCCTTCTCATGCAATGACCTCCGAACATTCGTCAGCGCAGGTCACCCCGTCACTAAGGTTTCATAAGCGCACCCCACGCCAAAATTCAGGCGCAACCCGCCTTGAGGTAGGCCTCCTGAGCCCTGTGCTGGCTCACGAGTGTCCAGATACACCTCCTCCAAGTTCTGCCGTGCCAGCCACGCGTATGAACGAAATAGGGATGTACACGCCCGGAGACTGTAGCACAGAGCTCCCTGCCCACGCCTAGTGGAAGCCCCACGCTCAGCTCTAGCGGATACGGTCGAACCGCGACCATGCCCATGCCCAGCGGAAGCCCCATGCTCCGCGCTGGTGGATAAACAACTGAGGGTGCCCTATGGGTAGCACCAACCTCAGGACAGCCTCTCAGCTCTTCAGGCGGCACTGCTCGTAACATTCCCCTAGGATGCATGCATGAAGGGTTGGACACGGTGCGTGCACTTAGGCCAGGCCCTGGCCCACAGGCCTGCCTCCGCGTATGCCACCTCACCAGGTCCTTGGTACCTGGTTTTCCTGCGTCCCCCAAGCGAAGGCTGGCGAGAAAAAGGTATGAAGGGCCTCAGATTAACCTCGCTGTCGCCCACGTTTCCTTCATGAGGGCCGCTCGCACGTCAAGGGGAACCCCTAAGCATCACGACTCAGGGGACTCACTAGTCACGTAGCCCTTCGCCCCTTGGCCTCGCCTAGGCATCGCGACCTGACGACCCAATGGCGGCCAAGGCATCGCGGGGCTGGGCCCTGCCGACGCAGAGCATGAAGGCAAGCATGAAGGAAACCAAGCGCGAAAAGAAAATTACGGAGTTCAAACAGTTATTACAAGCACGAAATGTATCACAAATTCAGGTAAAGTCTTACGCCTCCGCGAGGCACGATTAGTCGTTGCAGGATAAACTTCAGGGGGAAGGACCGTCGCCTCCATTGCCACCATCACCACTGCTCGCCTTGGTCGCAGCAGGCTCGTCTTCGATGGCGCCATCATCATCAATGTTGTCGCCTTCGCTGCCCGCGCCGACTGAGGCAGATCCACCATCGAGACAGGTGAACTTCCCGAGCAGCATGACCACATGGCCCTTCACGACCTCCGCTGTGTCGGCGCGTAGCTCGAGAGGAACGGGGCCTGTCACGGCATCAAAGTCGAAGCTGGCGTCATGGAGATAATGGTTCTTGAAGACGCGTGTCGTTGGTACAAAGAAGAGGTCACGGCATTCTGCCTCCAGGATGGCGTCCACCTTGGCGCCGACACCCTCAAGCTCCGAGGCGAGGAAAACTTTGCATAACCATCCTCGGGGACCGTGAGCGGGCCATTGAACCCTCCTCTGCAGATCAACTTCAGTGCTCGGTGAGCCCTGATCTCAAGGGTGGTGAAGGTGTCGCAGTCCGCCACCGCCTTCTCCTCGGCATTGGCAAGGATCTTCTCCTGGCGCGTAGTGATACGTCTCCAACATATCTATAATTTTTGATTGTTCCATGCTATTTTATTATCAATCTTGGCTGTTTTATAATCATTTTATAGTCATTTTATATCATTTTTTGGTACTAACCTATTGAAATAGTGCCAAGTGCCAGTTGCTGTTTTTTCCATGTTTTTTACATCGCAGGAAATCAATATCAAACGGAGTCCAAATGCCACGAAACTCCATGATGATTTTTTATGGGCCAGAAGGAAGCAGATGGGCCCTGGTTGCACCTGGTGGGTTGTGCCCACCTCGGGTGCCCCCGTACCGCTTCTTTGCTCTATAAATACCCCAAAAATACCAGAACCCTAGAAGCGTCGACGAAATATTCATCCAGTCGCCGCAGAGTCCAGAACCACCAGATCCAATCTAGACACCATCACGGAGTGGTTCACCACTTCCATTGGTGCCTCTTCGATGATGCGTGAGTAGTTCCTTGTAGACCTTCGGGCCTGCTACCTCTTGAGCATGCGTTGGTTTTCCCTTGAAGAGGAAAGGGTGATGCAGCAAAGTAGCGTAAGTATTTCCCTCAGTTTTTGAGAACCAAGGTATCAATCCAGTAGGAGGCCACACGGAAGTCCCTCGTACCTACACAAACAAATAAGAACCTTGCAACCAACGCGATAAAGGGGTTGTCAATCCCTTCACGGTCACTTGCAAAAGTGAGATCTGATAGAGATAATAAGATAAATATTTTTGGTATTTTTGTTATAAAGATTAAAAGTAAAGATTGCAAAATAAACGGCGCCAAAAATAGCTAGTTGTCAGGAGATTAATATGATGGAAAATAGACCCGGGGGCCATAGGTTTCACTAGTGGCTTCTCTCAAGATAGCATAAGTATTACGGTGGGTGAAGAAATTACTGTCGAGCAATTGATAGCAAAGTGCATAGTTATGAGAATATCTAGGCATGATCATGTATATAGGCATCACGTCCGCGACAAGTAGACCGACTCCTGCCTGCATCTACTACTATTACTCCACACATCGACCGCTATCCAGCATGCATCTAGAGTATTAAGTTCATAAGAACAGAGTAACACATTAGGCAAGATGACATGATGTAGAGGGATAAACTCAAGCAATATGATATAAACCCCATCTTTTTATCCTCGATGGCAACAATACAATACGTGCCGTTTCCCCTTCTGTCACTGGGATCGAGCAATGCAAGATTGAACCCAAAGCTAAGCACTTCTCCCATTGCAAGAAAGATCAATCTAGTAGGCCAAACCAAACAGATAATTCGAAGAGACTTGCAAAGATAACACACCATACATAAAAGAATTCAGAGGAGATTCAAATATTGTTCATAGATAATCTTGATCATAAACCCACAATTCATCGGATCTCGACAAACACGCCGCAAAAAAGAGTTACATCAAATAGATCTCCAAGAAGATCGAGGAGAACTTTGTATTGAGATCCAAAGAGAGAGAAGAAGCCATCTAGCTAATAACTATGGACCCGAAGGTCTGAGGTAAACTACTCACACATCATCGGAGAGGCCATGGTGTTGATGTAGAAGCCCTTCGTGATCGATTCCCCCTCCAGCGGAGCGCCTGAAAAGGCCCCAAGATGGGATCTCACGGGTACAGAAGGTTGTGGCAGTGGAAATAGGGTTTCGTGGTGCTCCTGGTTGGTTTCGAGGTACATGGGTATATATAGGAGGAAGAAATAGGTCAGTGGAGCTGCGAGGGGCCCACGAGGGTGGGGGCGCGCCCAGGGGGCAGGCGCACCTCCCTGCCTCGTGGCCTCCTCGTTGATTTCTTGACGTCCACTCCAAGTCCTCTGGATCACGTTTGTTCAAAAAATAACTCTCCTGAAGCTTTCATTCCGTTTGGACTCCGTTTGATATTCCTTTTCTCCGAAACACTTAAATAGGCAAAAAAACAGCAATTTGCACTGGGCCTTGGGTTAATAGGTTAGTCCCAAAAATAATATAAAAGTGTATGGTAAAGCCCATTAAAGATCCAAAACAGATAATATAATAGCATGGAACAATCAAAAATTATAGATACGTTGGAGACGTATCAGGGCCCGTAGTTAGTAGCTAGATGGCTCTCTCTCTCTCTTGCTGAATTCTCAATACAATGGTCTCTTGGAGATCCATATGATGTAACTCTTTTTGCGGTGTATTTGTTGGGATTTGATGAACTTTGAGTTTATGATTAGTTATATCTTTTTATATCCATGAAAGTTATTTGAGTTTCTTTGATCTCTTCTATGCATGATCTCTTATAGCCTCGTATTTCTTCTCCGATATTTGGGTTTTGTTTGGCCAACTTGATCTATTTATCTTGCAATAGGAAGAGGTGCTCGGTAGTGGGTTCGATCTTATGGTGCTTGATCCCAGTGACAGAAAGGGAACTGACACGTATGTATCATTGCTACTAAGGATAAAAAGACGGGATCCCTATCTGCCGCAATAGATAACGGATCTTGTCTACATCATGTCATCATTCTTATAGCATTACTCCGTTTTTCCATGAACTTAATACACTAGATGCATGCTGGATAGCGGTCGATGTGTGGAGTAATAGTAGTAGATGCAGGCAGGAGTCGGTCTACTAATCTTGGACGTGATCCTATGTAATGATCATTGCCTGGATATCGTCATAATTATTTGAAGTTCTATCAATTGCCCAACAGTAATTTGTTTACCCACCATTTGCTATTTTCTTGAGAGAAGCCACTAGTGAAACCTACGGCCCCCGGGTCTTCTTTTTCATATATTTGCCTTGCGATCTACTTTTCCTTTGCCTTTTTATTCAGATCTATTAAACCAAAAATACAAAAATACCTTGCTGCGTTTTATCTCTATTTATTTTATTTGGCGTTCGAACTATCAATCTACTACAATTTACCTCACGTCTGTTTGCCTATCTTGAGGCGTCGTACCCCAGAAGGGATTGACAACCCCTTTAACACGTCGGGTTGCGAGGTGTTGTTGTTTGTGTGCAGGTGTTGTTTATGTTGTGTTGCTTGGTTCTCCTACTGGTTCGATAACCTTGGTTTCATCATTGAGGGAAATACCTACCGTCGTTGTGCTACATCATCCCTTCCTCTTGGGGGAAATACCGACGTAGTAACAACAACCATCAAGGATAATTTCTGGCGCAATTGCCAGGGAGGATCTTCAACATAACCAGGTTCCTAATCACAAATCCCATCCCCTTGCAATCTACATTTTTTTCATTTGCCTCTCAGTTTCCTCTCCCCCACTTCACAGAAATTTGCCGTTTTATTCGCCTCTCTTTCTCCGTTCGCCGTTTCCTTGCCAGATCTGTTTTTGAGTGCTATCTTGTTGTGTGGTCATCATGACTCAAGAGAACACCAAGTTATGTGACTTCTCAAATACCAACAACAATGATTTTATTGGCACTCCGCTTGCTCCTCCTGCAACTAGTGCGGAGACTTGTGATATTAATACTGCTTTGCTGAATCTTGTTATGAAAGACCAATTTTCCGGTACTCCTAATGAGGATGCTGCGTCCCATCTTAATACCTTCGTGGAATTATGCGATATGCACAAGAAAAAGGATGTGGACAATGATGTGGTCAAGATGAAATTATTTCCATTTTCTTTGCGTGATTCTGCAAAAAATTTGGTTCTCTTCTTTGCCTCGCAATAGTATCGATTTTTGGAATAAGTGCAAAGATGCTTTTATCACTAAGAATTTTCCGCCTGCAAAAATTATTTCCCTTAGAACCCAGATCATGAATTTCAAGCAACTTGAACATGAGCATGTTGCACAATCTTGGGAAAGGATGACAATGATGCTAACTAATTGCCCAACTCATGGGTTAAATCTTTGGATGATCATAAAAAAAATTTAGGTGGGGTTGAATTTTTTTCTCGAAATCTTTTAGATTCCGCCGCGGGTGGAACTTTTATGGAAATTACTTTGGGTGAAGCCACCAAATTGCTTGATAATATCATGGAAAATTATACACAATTGTTGGGGAACGCAGTAATTCCAAAAAAATTCCTACGCACACGCAAGATCCATCTAGGTGATGCACAGCAACGAGAGGGGAGAGTGTTGTCCACGTACCCTCGTAGAGTGAAAGCGGAAGCGTTATGACAACGTGGTTGATGTAGTCGTACGTCTTCATGATCCGACTGGTCCTAGTACCGAAAGTACGGCACCTCCACGATCTGCACACGTTCAGCTCGGTGACGTCCCACGAACTCTAGATCTAGCTGAGTGTCGAGGGAGAGCTTCGTCAGCACAACGGCGTGATGACGGTGATGATGAAGTTACCGATGCAGGGCTTCGCCTAAGCACTACAACGATATGATCAAGGTGGAAATCTGTGGAGGGGGGCACCGCACACGGCTAAACAATCAACTTGTGTGTCTATGGGGTGCCCCCCGCCCCCCGTATAAAAAGGAGTGGAGGAGGGGAGGGGCCGACCCTCTCTATGGCGCGCCCTAGGGGAGTCCTACTCCCACCGGGAGTAGGATTCCCTCACTTCCCTAGTTGGAGCAGGTGAGGAAGGAAGGAGGAGAGAGGGAGGAAGGAAAGGGGGGCCGGCCCCCCACCCAATTCGGATTGGGCTTGGGGGGGCTCCTTGGCCGCCTCCTCCTCTCTCCCACTAAGGCCCAATAAGGCCCATATACTCCCTGGGGGGTTCCGGTAACCTCTCGGTACTCCAGTAAATGCCCGAACTCACCCGGAACCATTCCGATGTCCAAACATAGCCATCCAATATATCGATCTTTATGTCTCCACCATTTCGAAACTCCTCGTCATGTCCGTGATCACATCCGGGACTCCGAACAACCTTCGGTACATCAAAACACATAAACTCATAATACCGATCGTCACCGAATGTTAAGCGTGCGGACCCTACGGGTTCGATAACTATGTAGACATGACCGAGACTCATCTCCGGTCAATAACCAATAGCGGAACCTGGATGCTCATATTGGTTCCAACATATTCTACGAAGATCTTTATCGGTCAAACTGCATAACAACATATGTTGTTACCTTTGTCATCGGTATGTTACTTGCCCGAGATTCGATCGTCGGTATCTCAATACCTAGTTCAATCTCGTTACCGGCAAGTCTCTTTACTCATTCCGTAATGCATCATCCCGCAACTAAATCATTAGTCACATTGCTTCAAGGCTTATAGTGATGTGCATTACTGAGAGGGCCCAGAGATACCTCTCCGTAACACGGAGTGACAAATCCTAATCTCGATCTATGCCAACCCAACAAACACCATCGGAGACACCTGTAGAGCATCTTTATAATCACCCAGTTACGTTGTGATGTTTGATAGCACACTAAGTGTTCCTTCGGTATTCGGGAGTTGCATAATCTCATAGTCATAGGAACATGTATAAGTCATGAAGAAAGCAATAGTAATAAACTAAATGATCAAGTGCTAAGCTAACATAATGGGTCAAGTCAATCACATCATTCTCTAATGACGTGATCCCGTTAATCAAATGACAAATCATGTCTATGGCTAGGAAACTTAACCATCTTTGATTCAACGAGCTAGTCAAGTAGAGGCATACTAGTGACACTCTATCTGTCTATGTATTCACACATGTACTAAGTTTCTGGTTAATACAATTCTAGCATGAATAATAAACATTTATCATGATATGAGGAAATATAAATAACAACTGTAGTGTTGCCTCTAGGGCATATTTGCTTCAGTCTCCCACTTGCACTAGAGTCAATAATCTAGATTACACAGTAATGATTCTAACACCCATGGAGTCTTGGTGTTGATCATGTTTTGCTCGTGAGAGAGGCTTAGTCAACGGGTCTGCAACATTCAGTTCCGTATGTATTTTGCAAATCTCTATGTCTCCCTCCTTGACTTGATCGCGGATGGAATTGAAGCGTCTCTTGATGTGCTTGGTTCTCTTGTGAAAGCTGGATTCCTTTGCCAAGGCAATAGCACCAGTATTGTCACAAAAGATTTTCATTGGACCCGATGCACTAGGTATGACACCTAGATCGGATATGAACTCCTTCATCCAGACTTCTTCATTTGCTGCTTCTGAAGCAGCTATGTACTCCGCTTCACACGTAGATCCCACCACGACGCTTTGCTTAGAACTGCACCAACTTACAGCTCCACCGTTCAATATAAATACGTATCCGGTTCGTAACTTAGAGTCATCTGGATCGGTGTCAAAGCTTGCAACGACATAACCATTTACGACGAGCTCTTTGTCACCTCCATAAATGAGAAACATATCCTTAGTCCTTTTTAGGTATTTCAGGATGTTCATGACCACCGTCCAGTGATCCACTCCTGGATTACTTTGGTACCTCCCTGCTAAACTAATAGCAAGGCACACATCAGGTCTGGTAGACAGCATTGCATACATGATAGAACCATTGGCTGAAGCATAGGGAATGACTTTCATTTTCTCTCTATCTTCTGCAGTGGTCGGACATTGAGTCTGACTCAATTTCACACCTTGTAACACAGGCAAGAACCCTTTCTTTGCTTGATCCATTTTGAACTTCTTCAAAACTTTATCAAGGAATGTGCTTTGTGAAAGTCCAATTAAGCGTCTTGATCTATTTCTATAGATCTTGATGCCTAATATATAAGCATCTTGACCGAGGTCTTTCATTGAAAAACTCTTATTCAAGTATCCTTTTATGCTATCTAGAAATTCTATATCATTTCCAATCAACAATATGTCATCCACATATAATATTAGAAATGCTACAGAGCTCCCACTCACTTTCTTGTAATACAGGCTTCTCCAAAAGTCTGTATAAAACCATATGCTTTGATCACACTATCAAAACGTTTATTCCAACTCTGAGATGCTTGCACCAGTCCATAAATGGATCGCTGGAGCTTGCACACTTTGTTAGCATCCATTGGATCGATAAAACTTTCAGGTTGCATCATATACAACTCTTCTTCCAGAAATCCATTCAGGAATGCAGTCTTCTACATCCATTTGCCAAATTTCATAATCATAAAATGCAGCAATTTCTAACATGATTCGAACAGACTTAAGCATCGCTACGGGTGAGAAAGTCTCATCGTAGTCAACTCCTTGAACTTGTCGAAAACCTTTCGCAACAAGTCGAGCTTTGTAAACAGTAACATTACCATCAACGTAAGTCTTCTTCTTGAAGATCCATTTATTCTCGATGGCTTGCCGATCGTCGGGCAAGTCAACCAAAGTCCACACTTTGTTCTCATACATGGAGGCCATCTCAGATTTCATGGCCTCAAGCCATTTCGTGGAATCTGGGCTCATCGTCGCTTCCTCATGGTTCGTAGGTTCGTCATGGTCATGTAACATGACCTCCAGAATAGGATTACCGTACCACTGTGGTGAGGATCTTACTCTAGTTGACCTACGAGGTTCGGTAGTAACTTGATCAGAAGTTTCATGATCATCATCAATAGCTTCCTCACTTACTGGTGTAGAAATCACTAGAACTGATTTCTGTGATCAACTACTTTCCAATAAGGGAGCAGGTACAGTTACCTCATCAAGTTCTATTTTCCTACCACTACTTCTTTCGAGAGAAACTCCTTCTCTAGAAAGGATCCATTCTTGGCAACGAATGTGTTGCCTTCGGATCTGTGATAGAAGGTGTACCCAACAGTCTCCTTTGGCTATCCTATGAAGACACATTTCTCCGATTTGGGTTCGAGCTTATCAGGTTGAAGCGTTTTCACAAAAGCATCGCAGCCCCAAACTTTAAGAAATGACAACTTGGGTTTCTTGCCAAACCACAGTTCATAAGGTGTCGTCTCAACGGATTTAGATGGTGCCCTATTTAACGTGAATGCAGCTATCTCTAAAGCGTAACCCCAAAATGATAGCGGTAAATCAGTAAGAGACATCATAGATCGCACATATCTAGTAAAGTACGATTACGACGTTCGGACACACCATTACGCTCTGGTGTTCCGGGTGGTGTGAGTTGCGAAACTGTTCCGCATTGTTTCAAATGAAGATCAAACTCGTAACTCAAATATTCTTCTCCATGATCAGATCGTAGAAACTTTATTTTCTTGTTACGACGATTTTCCACTTCCCTCTGAAATTCTTTGAACTTTTCAAATGTTTCAGACTTATGTTTCATCAAGTAGATATACCCATATCTGCTCAAATCATCTGTGAAGGTCAGAAAATAACGATAGCCGCCGCAAGCCTCAATGTTCATTGGACCACATACATCAGTATGTAGGATTTCCAATAAATCTGTTGCTCACTCCATTGTTCCGGAGAACGGAGTTTTACTCATCTTGCCCATGAGGCATGGTTCACAAGTACCAAGTGATTCATAATCAAGTGATTCCAAAAGTCCATCAGAATGGAGTTTCTTCATGCGCTTTACTCCAATATGGCCCAAACGACAGTGCCACAAATAGGTTGCACTATCATTATCAATTCTGCATCTTTTGGCTTCAATATTATGAATATGTGTGTCACTACTATCGAGATTCAACAAAAATAGACCACTCTTCAAGTGTGCATGACCATAAAAGATATTACTCATATAAATAGAACAACCATTGTTCTCGGATTTAAATGAATAACCGTCTTGCATCAAACAAGATCCAGATATAATGTTCATGCTTAAAGCTGGCACCAAATAACAATTATTCTGGTCTAAAACTAATCCCGAAGGTAGATGTAGAGGTAGCATGCCGACGGCGATCACATCGACTTTGGAACCATTTCCCACGCGCATCGTCACCTCGTCCTTAGCCAATCTTCGCTTAATCCGTAGTCCCTGTTTTGAGTTGCAAATATTAGCAACGGAACCAGTACCAAATACCCAGGCACTACTGCGAGCATTAGTAAGGTACACATCAATAACATGTATATCACATATACCTTTGTTCACCTTGCCATCCTTCCTATCCACCAAATACTTGGGGCAGTTCCGCTTCCAGTGACTAGTCCCTTTGCAGTAGAAGCAGTCAGTCTTAGGCTTAGGTCCAGACTTGGGCTTCTTCACTTGAGCAGCAACTTGCTTGCCGTTCTTCTTGAAGTTCCCCTTCTTCCCTTTACACTTTTTCTTGAAACTGGTGGTCTTGTTGACCATCAACACTTGATGCTCCTTTTTGATTTCTACCTCCGCAGCCTTTAGCATTGTGAAGAGCTCGGGAATTGTCTTATCCATCCCTTGCATAGTATAGTTCATCACGAAGCTCTTCTAGCTTGGTGGTAGTGGTTGAAGAACTCTGTCAATGACACTATCATCAGGAAGGTTAACTCCCAGCTGAGTCAAGTGGTTGTGGTACCCAAACATTCTGAGTATATGTTCACCGACAGAACTATTCTCCTCCATTTTGCAGCTGTAGAACTTATTGGAGACTTCATATCTCTCAATCCGGGCATTTGCTTGAAATATTAACTTCAACTCCTGGAACATCTCTTATGCTCCATGACGTTCAAAATGTCGTTGAAGTCCCGGTTCTAAGCCGTAAAGCATGGCACGCTTGCCTATCGAGTAGTCATCAGCTTTACTCTGCCAGACATTCTTAACGTCATCAACATCATCTGCAGAAGGCCTGGCACCTAGCGGTGCTTCGAGGACGTAATTCTTCTGTGCAGCAATGAGGATAATCCTCAAGTTACGGACCCTGTCCGTGTAGTTGCTACCATCATCTTTCAACTTAGCTTTCTCTAGGAACGCATTAAAATTCAAAGGAACTGTAGCATGGGCCATTGATCTACAACAATATAGACATGCAAAATACTATCAGGTACTAAGTTCATGATAAATTAAAGTTCAATTAATCATACTACTTAAGAACTCCCACTTAGATACACATCCCTCTAATCATCTAAGTGATCACGTGATCCATATCAACTAAACCATGTCCGATCATCACGTGAGATGGAGTAGTTTTCAATGGTGAATATCACTATGTTGATCATATCTACTATATGATTCACGCTCGACCTTTCGGTCTCAGTGTTCTGAGGCCATATCTGCATATGCTAGGCTCGTCAAGTTTACCCGAGTATTCTGCGTGTGCAAAACTGGCTTGCACCCGTTGTATGTGAACGTAGAGCTTATCACACCCGATCATCACGTGGTGTCTCGGCACGACGAACTTTCACAATGGTGCATACTCAGGGAGAACACTTGTACCTTGAAATTTAGTGAGCGATCATCTTATAATGCTACCGCCGAACTAAGCAAAATAAGATGCATAAAGGATAAACATCACATGAAATCAATATAAGTGATATGATATGGCCATCATCATCTTGTGCCTTTGATCTCCATCTCCAAAGCACCGTCATGATCACCATCGTCACCGGCACGACACCTTGATCTCCATCGTAGCATCATCGTCGTCTCGCCAACTATTGCTTCTACGACTATCGCTACCGCTTAGTGATAAAGTAAAGCAATTACATGGCGATTGCATTTCATACAATAAAGCGACAACCATATGGCTCCTGCCCGTTGCTGATAACTGTGTTACAAAACATGATCATCTCATACAATAAAATTTAGCATCATGTCTTGACCATATCACATCACAACATGCCCTGCAAAAACTAGTTAGACGTCCTCTACTTTGTTGTTGCAAGTTTTACGTGGCTGCTACGGGCTGAGCAAGAACCGTTCTTACCTACGCATCAAAACCACAACGATTTTTTGTCAAGTGTGCTATTTTAACATTCAACAAGGACCTGGCGTAGTCATAGACCGAAAGCGGAAGCGTTATGACAACGCGGTTGATGTAGTCGTACGTCTTCACGATCCGACTGGTCCTAGTACCGAAAGTACGGAACCTCCACGATCTGCACATGTTCAGCTCGGTGACGTCCCACGAACTCTAGATCCAGCTGAGTGTCGAGAGAGAGCTTCGTCGGCACGACGGCGTGATGACGGTGATGATGAAGTTACCAATGCAGGGCTTCGCCTAAGCACTACAACGATATGACCGAGGTGGAAATCTGTGGAGGGGGGCACCACACACGGCTAAACAATAAACTTGTCTGTCTATGGGGTGCCCCCTCCCCCGTATATAAAGGAGTGGAGGAGGGGAGGTGCCGGCGCTCTCTATGGCGCGCCCTAGGGGAGTCCTACTCCCACCGGGAGTAGGATTCCCCCCTTCCCTAGTTGGAGTAGTAGAGAAAGGAAGGAGGAGAGAGGGAGGAAGGAAAGGGGGCCCGGCCCCCCACCCAATTCGGATTGGGCTTGGGGGGGGCCCGCTCCTTGGCCGCCTCCTCCTCTCTCCCACTAAGGCCCAATAAGGCCCATATACTCCCCTGGGGGTTCCGGTAACCTCCCGGTACTCCGGTAAATGCCCGAACTCACCCGGAACCATTCCGATGTCCAAACATAGCCATCCAATATATCGATCTTTATGTCTCGACCATTTCGAGACTCCTCGTCATGTCCGTGATCACATCCGGGACTCTGAACAACCTTCACTACATCAAAACACATAAACTCATAATACCGATCGTCACCGAACGTTAAGCGTGCGGACCCTACGGGTTCGAGAACTATGTAGACATGACCGAGACTCATCTCCGGTCAATAACCAATAGCGGAACCTGGATGCTCATATTGGTTCCTACATATTCTATGAAGATATTTATCGGTCAAACCGCATAACAACATACGTTGTTCCCTTTGTCATCGGTAAGTTACTTGCCCGAGATTCAATCGTCGGTATCTCAATACCTAGTTAAATCTCGTTACCGGCAAGTCTCTTTATTCGTTCCGTAATGCATCATCCCGCAACTAACTCATTAGTCACATTGCTTACAAGGCTTATAGTGATGTGCATTACCGAGAGGGCCCAGAGATACCTCTCCATAACACGGAGTGACACATCCTAATCTAGATCTATGCCAACCCAACAAACACCATCGGAGACACCTGTAGAGCATCTTTATTATCACCTAGTTACGTTGGGACGTTTGATAGCACACTAAGTGTTCCTTCGGTATTCGGGACTTGCATAATCTTAGTCATAGGAACATGTATAAGTCATGAAGAAAGCAATAGCAATAAACTAAACGATCAAGTGCTAAGCTAACGGAATGGTTCAAGTCAATCACATCATTCTCTAATGATGTGATCCTGTTAATCAAATGACAACTCATGTGTATGGCTAGGAAACTGTAGCGACCCGACGTCAAACGGTCAAGTCTGTGTGCTTCAGTGTCATCCCTGGATCGGTAATGCTGACACACACAGTACTCGTAGGATTTATAATAGAGTAGCAATCACACACTTATTACATCGAATGTCTCAAAAGAGAACTTATTACAATAAATATGGCTTAAGGCCATCTAATACGATAATAGCGGAAGGCTTGGAAGATAAAGTTTGTCCATCAACTCCAACGACATAGCTGAGCTGCACGACAACGACCTAGCGAACCTTACTCCTCGTCTGAAAAGTCTGCAACATGATACGTTGCAGCCCGAAAACGGGTCAGCACATGGAATATGCTGACAATGTAACATAGTAGAGCAATGAACAGAATAATGCTACCACTATATGCAAATATGGCTGGTGGAGGCTCTATGGTTATAAGGTTTTTGCGAAAAGCCAATTTTTTCCTACAACAAAGGGATAAGTTTGATTTTAACCATGATGGTAGTTGAAACATCATTTAGAAGGTTCCTCCAACTCAATCCCAATTAAAGTAATTCATTAACCCAACAAAATTTAAATTAGAGTGATGAGATACAATAGGATAATCCAAGTACTGGATACTCAAGATGTCCATAACCGGGGACACGGCTAACCATGATTAGATTGTACACTGTCCAGAGGTTTGCGCACTTTTCCCCACAAGACTCGATCTCCTCCGTTGGATTTCTTGCACTACATGATGTTTGAGAAACGGATGACCGAGACACAGTCTTTCGGAAGCATTAACTCTTTACTCTGGGTGGACAGTTACACCTACTTTCCCTCTACATCTGCTAGCCCACCACTAAAAGAGGTCACACAACTTACTCAAACTATGCCAGAGCCCATAATGGCTTGTGGCTGCACACGGAAGTTTCTAGCATGAATAATATTAAGATCCCTTTGAGCCTGGGTGGCGGACCGTAGGATGATCAGACGGGTTCTCCGGGATATCCTAGGACAACACTGGATTCTCCACGTGCCCAAACAAGCAATCCACCCAGATGTGTATTAAAGTTTCCACCTTAAGTTGAACCATTAATTAACAATCTCACATCTGTCATGGATACACTCAAACCCAATCCACGTCTACGAGCATAGCATAGCAATATAAGCATAACGTAGAAGTAACTCCCAGGGTTTGATAATAAACAGGACAATAGGTTCTACCTCATCAACTACTTCCCAAACCCACAAGTTAAGAGATCCTACTCATGCAATGTGTGAGGGTTGTATCTAATGCATGAAAACTGGGTAATAAAGGGGTATGATCAATGTGTTACTTGCCTTGCTGACGATCCGCAAAACCTAGGGACTCGTAGTAGCACGCTTTGCACTCCGGGAATTCTATCGCAAACAAACAATAGCATACATAAGCAATCAATCAAAGATGCACGGGTAAAACTCAAATAAGAAGATCTAACCAGAAAGTTCAAATTAAGAACTCCGGTTTGCAAAAAGAATCAAATCAGACGGAGCAACGAAACTCAAACTGCGAAAGAAACAAGATCCGATTACTAATCTGAACTAAAGTCAAATTTTACAGTACCAAAATCTTGTTCAAGTTGGTTAAACAGAAAGAGGGTTTCGAGACGAAGATCTAGGCGCTTGAATCGCCTGATTCCGATAAATGAGCGAAAAGATAAACTTAAACGAAAATCGGATCAGTAATCGCGATCGAAAATAATCGCGAAAAACCCGAGAAAAAGAAAAACGGACGAACAGGCTAACGAACGAACGTTCGTTGTCTGTGACTAACGGGCGAAAACCGTTCGTTAAAACGAACGTACGGTTGAACGTCCGCTAAATAAACTAAACCGAGAAAACCGATGAACCGATCAAAAAACGCAACTAGTTTTTTTTTAAAATCGACAATTTTTACCTAAACCGAAAAAACGAACGGCGAGATTTGCGAACTCCGGCGCGGCTCCGGCGGCTTCCGGCGAGCGGGGCGGCGGCGCGGGCGACGGTGGGGTGGCGCGGGTGGTGCGGCGGCGAGGCGGGCGGCGCTAGGCGGCTCGGCGGCGGGGGCGGCTGCTGCGGGCTGCGGTGGCGGGGTGGGGTGGCGATGTGGGGGCGGGGGTGGCGGCTTTTAAGGAGGGGAGGGAGGCGGTGGCGGCGTGTCCGGGACGGACACGTCCTGGCGGCGGCGCTGCTCGGGAGTCCTCTCCCGAGCCGGTGCGGTGAGGCGTCCGGATGGGCCGGCTGGGCCTCGGCCCAGTGCAGTCCGGCGGGTGTTTTCTTTTAACATATTCCGCCGAAATAAAATCCTAGAAATATAAATAAAAAATCTAAAAAAATACCAAAACAAGTTTTCACCGTCTAAATAAAATATTTAGAACAGGGTGAACATTTTCTTGGCCTAAAATGCAATTTTGAAAAATGCACCTTTTTTTCTAATTCAAATAAAATTTCAATAAAAACCCAATAAAAAAATATTAATCTGATTTTAATATTTTTCCTCCAATATTTCATTTATTTTGGAGAAGTCATATTATCTCCTCTCTTATTATTTTTTATGAAATATTTTGGAGAGAAAATAAATAAACCAAAGTGATCCTTGTTTCGATATTTGATAAAAGTCAAATATGAAAAACATGAAATCCCCAACTCTCTCTCCGAGGGTCCTTGAGTTGCTTAGAATTTCGAGGATCGCGAAACGAAATGCAACAAAATATGATATGCATGAATGACCTATGTATAACATTCCAAATTGAAAATTCGGGATGTTACAAACCTACCCCCCTTAAGATGAATCTCGCCCTCGAGATTCGGGTTGGCTAGAAAATAGGTGTGGGTGGTCTTTGCGAAGATCATCCTCTCCTTCCCAGATTGCTTCATCCTCGGTAAGGTGGCTCCACTGAACGTTGCAAAACTTGATAACCTTACTACGAGTAACTCGGCTGGCAAACTCAAGAATTTTGACTGGTTTCTCTTCATAGGTCAAATCACTGTCCAACTGAATTGCCTCCAGGGGTACTGTATCTCTCAGCGGTATATCGGCCATCTCAGCATGACACTTCTTCAACTGGGAAACGTGAAACACATCATGAACTCCTGACAGTCCTTCGGGTAACTCCAACTTGTAGGCAACCTCTCCTATGCGTTCCAAAACACGGTATGGTCCCACAAATCTCGGGGCTAACTTTCCCTTAACTCCAAAACGTTTAACACCTCGCAAGGGTGAAACTCGCAGATACGATATGTGTCCGATTTCATAGACTACCTCCTTGTGTTTTGAATCTGCATAACTCTTCTGGCTTGACTGGGCTACCTTCAGTCTATCTCGAATCAATTTAACCTTCTCTTCAGATTCCTTAATCAAGTCCGGTCCAAACAACTGGCGGTCTCCAACTTCATCCCACATCAACGGTGTTCGGCATCTTCTCCCATACAAGGCTTCAAACGGTGCCATCTTCAAACTGTCCTGGAAACTGTTGTTGTATGAGAACTCCGCGTAGGGAAAGTTGTCATCCCAACTAGATCCGTAGTCTAGTGCACAGGCTCTCAACATGTCCTCCAGAATCTGATTGACTCTCTCAGTCTGTCCATCTGTCTGTGGGTGAAAAGTTGTACTGAACTCCAGTCTGGTACCCAAGGTCTGGTGCAACTGATGCCAAAATTTTGAAGTAAACTGCGTTCCTCTATCTGATACGATGGTCCTCGGAAATCCATGCAGACATACGATCCTGGTCATGTATACCTTGGCCAACTTCGCACTTGTATACGTGGTTTTCACTAGGATAAAGTGAGCCACTTTGGTCAAGCGATCAACTACAACCCATATAGAATCATATCCTGATTTGGTCCTGGGCAATCCGGTGATAAAATCCATGCCAAGCTTATCCCACTTCCATTCGGGTATTGGCATAGGCTGTAGCAATCCTGCTGGCTTCTGATGTTCTGCCTTCACTCTCTGGCATACATCACATACGGCTACATACTCGGAAATATCCTTCTTCATACCAGTCCACCAGAAACGCTACTTCAAATCCAAATACATCTTGGTGTTTCCGGGGTGTATCGAGTATGGCGAGTCATGAGCTTCCTGTAGAATCAACCTTCTGAGCTCCGCATTATTGGGCACATATATACGGTCCTCAAACCATAAGGTGTCGTGCTCATCCTCACGAAATCCTTTGGCTTTCCCTTCACTCATCTTCTCTTTTATCTCAGCAATCTCCCTGTCGTCCTTTTGAACTTCTCGAATCTTTTCCAATAGTGTTGACTGAACCTCCAATGTTGCCACAAAACCTTTAGGAACTATCTCCAATCGAAGTTCCCTGAGATCCTCGGCTAACTCCTTTGGCATCCCTCCGCTTACGAGGGTGTTAACATAACTCTTACGGCTCAAAGCGTCTGCTACGACATTGGCCTTTCCTGGATGATAATGCAGCTTCATATCATAATCCTTTATGAGCTCCAACCATCTCCTCTTCCTGAGGTTAAGCTCCTTCTGTGTGAAGATGTGCTTCAAACTCTTGTGATCCGTGTATACATCGCAACGGTTTCCAATGAGAAAATGTCTGCAGGTCTTGAGCGCATGCACTACGGCTGTTAACTCCAAATCATGCGTGGCATAATTTAACTCATGCGGTTTCAGTTGTCGTGAGGCATACGAAACAACTCTTCCGTCTTGCATCAGTACTCCTCCAAGTCCTAAGCGTGAAGCATCGCAATACACTTGGAAGTCCTTGCGTA
This sequence comes from Triticum aestivum, assembly GCF_018294505.1. Classification (NCBI taxonomy): domain Eukaryota; kingdom Viridiplantae; phylum Streptophyta; class Magnoliopsida; order Poales; family Poaceae; genus Triticum; species Triticum aestivum. Next base: position 239,725,880 of record NC_057808.1, on the reverse strand, counting down.
TATCCGGAAGAATCAGCACTGGGGCTGTAGTCAAACATTTCTTCAACTCTTGAAAACTTGCTTCACATTCATCAGTCCAATGGAACTTAGTGTCCTTCTTCAACAATGCTGTCATAGGCTTTGCAATCTGAGAGAAATTCTCAATAAATCTCCGATAATATCCCGCGAGTCCAAGAAAACTGCGGATCTCTCCAACTGAGGTGGGTGCCAACCACTCAGTGACTGACTGAACCTTGGTAGGGTCCACTACTATACCTTCTCCTAATATAACATGTCCAAGAAATCCAACTTCCTTCAACCAAAACTCACATTTGCTGAACTTGGCATACAACTGATGTTCCCTGAGCTTCTCCAGAACCATACGTAGATGCTCCTTGTGCTCCTCTTCATTCTTCGAGTATACCAAGATATCATCAACGAACACCACAACAAACTTATCCAAGAACTCCATGAACACCTTGTTCATCATACTCATGAAATAGGCAGGGGCATTAGTCAGTCCAAAAGACATGACCGTATACTCATGCAGCTCGTACCTTGTGGTGAAAGCTATCTTAGGTATATCCTTCTCTCGAATCTTCAGCTGGTGATATCCTGATCGCAGATCGATCTTCGAAAACACTTTAGCTCCTGTCAACTGGTCAAATAAATCATTGATCATCGGCAGTGGGTACTTGTTCTTGATCGTCACTTCATTCAACGCATGATAATCAACCACCATTCTTAACGATCCATCCTTCTTCTCAACCAAGAGCACTGGTGCTCCCCATGGTGATGAACTTCGTCGGATGTAACCTTTCTCCAACAACTCCTTAATCTGCTTCTTGATCTCTTCTAGATCAGTTGCGGGCATCCGGTAGGGTCTCTTTGATATTGGCCCGGTGCCTGGCAATAGCTCTATCAAAAACTCGATGTCTCGATCTAGCGGCATGCCTCGCAACTCCTATGGAAAAACATCTGGGTAATCCTTCACTACAGGCACTTCCTCCTGAACAACTCCCGTGAGGGAATTTACATGGATCCTCCTAGGCGCATGCCTAGATACATACTTGATCCTTTTCCCTCCGGGGTGGTGAGCAAAATCGACTTACTCGCGCAATCGATGTTTCCCCTATACATCGATAGCCAATCCATTCCCAGTATCACATCCAATCCTTGTGACTCCAAAATTATCAAGTCTGAGGGGAAAACATGGCTTCCAATGGTCAATGGCATCTGAAAGCATCCTTGGCTTGCCATATACTCCGCTCCTGGTGAACTTACTAACATGGGTGTCCTGAGTACTTTAGTGGGCAGTTTATACTTATCCACGAATCCCCTTGATATGTATGAATGCGATGCACCAGTATTAAAAAGAATGATTGCAGTAAATGACTTAACCAAAAACTTACCGATAACGGCATCAGGCTGCTCCTCAACCTCCTCCACATTCACGTGGTTCACTTGTCCCCTGTTGAAAGGGTTGGGCTTCTTCCCAGCGCTTCCATTGCCATTCCCATTCTTCGCTTCAGGGCACTCAGTGGCGTAGTGTCCAGTCTTCTCGCAATTGAAATAAGTAATGTGACTTAGGTCCTTCTTGGCGAGTGTGGCTAGGTTAGAGCGGTTCTGATTACTACCTGCTCCGTTCCTGTTTCCATTCTTGGGGCCACTGTGGTTATGAGAACTCCCTCCATTGTGGGTGTGACCTCCATGGTTATGGACAAGTCCTCCCGAGTTCGGGGTTAAACGAGGCTTTTGCTGAGCTCCTGAGTTGTACCTTCCTTGTCCATACTTCCTTTTGCGGCTCTCAATCTGCTGCTGCTTCCCTTCAATCATAAGAGCCTTGTCTACCACCTCCTGGTAGTTGTTGAATGTTGCCACCATCAACTGCATGCTCATCTCATCATTCAGCCCTTCCATAAACTTCTCCTGCTTTGCGGCATCTGTGGCCACATCATTAGGGGCATAACGAGATAGCTTACTAAATTCATCCACGTACTGCCCCACAGTACGGTTCCCTTGGCGTAAGTTGCGAAACTCACGCTTCTTCATGCTCATAGCTCCAGTTGAGACGTGGGCTGTGCGGAATGCTTGCTGAAACTAATCCCAAGTAACATTGGCTATGGGAAATGTGGCTGTGTAATTCTCCCACCAGGAGGTTGCTGGTCCGTCCAACTGATGTGCAGCAAAACGCACCTTCTCTGCATCAGTGCAACCAGCGGAGGTCAACTCCCTTCCAATCCGGCGTAGCCAGTCATCCGCAACTATTGGCTTGGTGCTACTGGAAAACACAGGCGGCTGTAACCTCAGAAAATGAGCTAAGTTGTCAACTGGTGGTGGTGGCGGAGGGTTGTTATTGTTGTTGTTGTTGTTGTTGTTGTTGCCTTGGTTCTGGACTAATATCTGCATCAAAGCATTCTGCTGCTGGATCAACTGGGTGATCTCCGGTGGAAAGACAAATCCGGTGTCACGTCTCGGAGGCATCTGATGGGTTTAGAGGGGAGAGATTAGAATAGAAAAAGAGGTCTAGTGAGAAAACACTACCCATATGCACATGAGACAAACACAATCATGTCACTCAATCAATCAAGCAAGGGCATACAAACGGTCTAGAAAATCGTAACAAGTGCTCAAACTACTACTATATACATGGGGGAATACTACTAATCACTTGGGGGTCATCTAGAAATTTTGATCGGTGGAAGACTCCATGATGTCTGCTCCAGCTTCGTCTTCAAAGTCATCATCACTGTCGTCGGGGTCGGAATCGGTGTCGTCGATGATGATGTAGTTCTCCGGACAAGTGGAATCGTCGTCTTCTCCTCCTGACGCGGGGTCTCCCATGAATACTCCGATCTTGTTTATCAGGTCATCGTTCTTCTCCAATAGTGTTGCGATTTCTTCTTCATATCCATCGCGTGTAGACTTGAGTTCCTCTTCAAGCTCGGCGATCCTTATCTTCGCCTTCTCCAAATCCATCATGTCTGCGCACATCTGGTTTTCCTAGCGTCGAATGTGCTGGTTTAACTCCTGGATGAAAGCTGCAATGGACCTGTCCTTCCTGGTGCTGACTATCTCCCATTGCTCATCTCGGCGCCCACATATCTGGTAGATGGTGTCTTGAGGTCCTTGTGGTAAACTTCGCCCATGCGTCCCACGGTGATGTGAGCTGCCGTGCTCTTTCCTAGACTCCAGGTTGGTGCATCAAAGGAAAACTCTATGGGCTCGGTGACTGGCGTGAACGTCCTTCCTGGAAATTGAACTCGAATCATCCAGCGCTCCTCTTCTAGTAATGTGGCGTTGTAGGTCCCGGTGCAGCTTGGTATTCCAATGTTCAGGTATCTAGTGACTTCCTTCAAGTGTCGTCCAAAGGGTGTGTCTTCATCCGGTTGTGCAAACTTGTTCCTCGAATCCGCCATCCTAGAGAGTAGAAAATGGAGAGGAATCAAAAATGAGTAGAGAAGAGTGACCTATGGCTTAACTTAGTGGTCGTGTCCTACACTCAGCGTGTGCTCTGATACCATCTTGTAGCGACCCGACCTCAAACGGTCAAGTCTCTATGCTTCAGTGTCATCCCTGGATCGGTAATGCTGACACACACAGTACTCGAAGGATTTATAACAGAGTAGCAATCACACACTTATTACATCGAATGTCTCAAAAGAGAACTTATTACAATAAATATGGCTTAAGGCCATCTAATACGATAACAGCGGAAGGCTTGGAAGATAAAGTGAGTCCATCAACTCCAACGACATAGCTCAGTTGCACGGCAATGACCTAGCGAACCTTACTCCTCGTCTGAAAAGTCTGCAACATGATACGTTGCAGCCCGAAAATGGGTCAGCACATGGAATATGTTGGAAATGTAACACAGTAGAGCAATGAACAGAATAATGCTATCACTATATGCAAATATGGCTGGTGGAGGCTCTATGGTTATAAGGTCTTTGCGAAAAGCCAATTTTTTCCTACAACAAAGGGATAAGTTTTATTTTAACTATCATGGTAGTTGAAACATCATTGAGAAGGTTCCTCCACCTCAATCCCAATTAAAGTAAATTCATTAACCCAGCCAAATTTAAATTAGAGTGATGAGATACAATAGGATAATCCAAGTACCAGATACTCAAGATGTCCATAACCGGGGACATGGCTAACCATCATTAGATTGTACACTCTGCAGAGGTTTGCGCACTTTTCCCAACAAGACTCAATCTCCTCCGTTGGATTTCTCGCATTACATGATGTTTGAGAAACGGATGACCGAGACACGGTCTTTTGGAAGCATTAACTCTTTACACTGGGTGGACAGTTACACCTAATTACCCTCTACATCTGCTAGCCCACCACTGAAAGAGGTCACACAACTTACTCAAACTATGCCAGAGCCCGTAATGGCTTGTGGTTGCACATGGAAGTTTCTAGCATGAATAATCTTAAGATCCCTTTGATCCTGGGTAGCGGACCGTAGGATGATCACACGGGTTCTCCAGGATATCCTAGGACAACACTGGATTCTCCAAGTGCCCAAACAAGCAATCCACCCAGATGTGTATTAAAGTTTCCACCTTAAGTTGAACCATTAATTAACAATCTCACATCTGTCATGGATACACTCAAACCCAATCCACGTCTACGAGCATAGCATAGAAATATAAGCATAACGTAGAAGTAACTCCCAAGGTTTGATAATAAACAGGACAATAGGTTCTACCTCATCAACTACTTCCCAAACCCAAAAGTTAAGAGATCCTACTCATACAATGTGTGAGGGTTGTATCTAATGCATAAAAACTGGGTAAAAAGGGGTATGATCAATGTCTTACTTGCCTTGCTGACGATCCGCAAAACCTAGGGACTCGTAGTAGCACGCTTCGCACTCCGGGAATTCTATCACAAAAAAACAATAGCATACGTAAGCAATCAATCAAAGATGCACGGGTAAAACTCAAATAAGAAGATCTAACTAGAAAGTTCAAATTAAGAACTCCGGTTTGCAAAAAGAATCAAATCAGACGGAGCAACGAAACTCAAACTGCGAAAGAAACAAGATCCGATTACTAATCTGAACTAAAGTCAAATTTTACATTACCAAAATCTTGTTCAAGTTGCTTAAACAAAAAGAGGGTTTCGAGACGAAGATCTAGGCGCTTGAATCGCCTGATTCCGATAAACGAGCGAAAAGATAAACTAAAATGGAAATCGGATCAGAAATCGCTATCAAAAATAATCGCGAAAAACCCGAGAAAAAGAAAAACGGACGAACAGGCTAACGAACGAACGATCGTTGTCTATGACTAACGGGCGAAAACCGTTCGTTAAAACGAACGTACGGTTGAACGTCCGCTAAATAAACTAAACCGAGAAAACCAACGAACCGATCAAAAAAACGTAACTAGGTTTTTTTTAAACGACGGTTTTTACCTAAACCAAAAAAAATGAACGGCGAGATTTGCGAACTACGGCACGGCTCCGGCGGCTTCCGGCGAGCGGGGCGGCGGCGCGGGCGACGGCGGGGTGGCGCGGGTGGTG
>NC_057808.1:239695579-239719986 GCF_018294505.1 Triticum aestivum | reverse complement strand
GGTTGCGGTGGCGGGGTGGGGTGGCGAAGTGGGGGCGGGGGTGGCGGCTTTTAAGAAGGGGAGGACGGCGGTGGCTTGCGGGAGGGGGCGGTGGTGGCGTGTCCGGGACGGACACGTCCTGGCGGCGGCGGCGCTGCTTGGGAGTCCTCTCCCGAGCCGGTGCGGGGAGGCGCGCGGCTGGGCCGGCTGGGCCTCGGTCCAGTGCGGTCCGGCGGGAGTTTTTTTTAACATATCCCGCCGAAATAAAATCCTAGAAAAATAAATAAATAATCTAAAAATACCAAAACAAATTTTCATCGTCTAAATAAAATATTTAGAACATGGTTAACATTTTCTTGGCCTAAAATGCAATTTTGAAAAATGCACCTTTTTTCTAATTCAAATAAAATTCCAATAAAAACCCAATAAAAAATATTAATATGATTTTAATATTTTTCCTCCAATATTTCATTTATTTTGGAGAAGTCATATTATCTCCTCTCTTATATTTTTTTATGAAATATTTTGGAGAGAAAATAAATAAACCAAAGTGTCCTTGTTTCGATATTTGATAAAAGTCAAATATGAAAAACATGAAATCCCCAACTCTCTCCGAGGGTCCTTGAGTTGCTTAGAATTTCGAGGGTCGCAAAACGAAATGCAACAAAATATGATATGCATGAATGACCTATGTATAACATTCCAAATTGAAAATTTGGGATGTTACAGAAACTTAACAATATTTGATTTAACGAGCTAGTCAAGTAGAGGCATACTAGTGACATTCTATTTGTCTATGTATTCACACATGTACTAAGTTTCCGGTTAATTCAATTCTCGCATGAATAATAAACATTTATCATGATATGAGGAAATATAAATAACAACTTTATTATTGCCTCTAGGGCATATTTGCTCCAACAATGGCATACCGAAAGAGCTCTGACTAGTAAAAAAGTTAATTCGGTTGAAGAAATTTCTTCTTTGAGTGATAAAGTTGATGCTCTTATGAAATTAGTTGCTAGTAAAAGTGCTCCTATTGAATTTAATTATATGCCTTTGTCTACTTTGATTGAGCAAAATAGTGATGCCATTGATGTGAATTTTATTTCTCGCAATAATTTCAACAACAATGCTTATAGAGGAAATTTTAATCCTAGGCCATTTCCTAGTAATTCCTCTAATAATTATGGTAATTCCTATGGAAATCAACCTTACAATAATAATAGGAATACCTCTGATCTTGAGAATAATATTAAAGAATTTATCAGCACGCAAAAAGTTTTCAACACTTCCATAGAAGAAAAGATGAATAAGATTGATGATTTGTCTAGAAGTGTTGATAGAATTTCTCATGATGTGGAAAATCTCAAGATGAATTTTTTTGTGCCTAAAGTTGATGAATCAATTAAAGCTCTTTATGTTTCTAGGGATGAAAGTAATAAAAGAACTGCTATGCTTAGATCTAAAAGAGAATTTTTAGAAAAAGCTTTTTCTAGTGATTATTCTTGCAAAAATTATGAAGATCTTAAAATGATTGGTGTTTCTTCTATTGATTCCTTGTTTAGTAAAGTTAAGAATGATGAAAAAGGGACCGGAGAAGAGTCAACTTTAGGTAGAAGGCGTCCCAATATTTCGGAGGGTGAAAATCTTGTTGAGAAAATTGATAAAAGTGGGTTTGAAGAGGTCAAAACTTTAGCTAGTGATGCACCCACTATTTTGGATTACAAAGACTTTAATTATGATAGTTGCTCTTTGATTGATTGTATTTCTTTGTTGCAATCCATGTTTAATTCACCCCATGCTTATTAACAAAACAAAACTTTTCCTAAACATATTGCTGATGCTATGATGAAAGCTTTGGAAGATAAATTGGAATTATAAGTTTCAATTCCTAGAAAATTGCATGATGAGTGGGAAACTACTATCAAAGTCAAGATTAAAAATTATGAGTTTTTTGCTTTGTGTGAATTGGGTGCTAGTGTTTCTACAATTCTGAAATCTTTATGTGATGTGCTTGGTCTTACCAATCTTGAAGAATGTTCTTTAAATTTGCACTTGGCGGATTCCACTATTAAAAAGCCTATGGGAAGAATTAATGATGTTCTTATTCTTGCAAATAGGAACTATGTGCCCATAGATTTTTATTGTTCTTGATATTGATTGCAATCCGTCTTGCCCAATTATTCTTGGAAGACCGTTTTTACGCACTATCGGTGCCGTGATTGATACGAAAGAAGGCAATATCAAGTTCCAATTTCCTTTGAGAAAGGATATGGAACACTTTCCTAGAACAAAAATCAGGCCACCTTATGAATCAATCATGAGGGCATGCTATGGATCTCGAACCAAGGATGACAAACTTAGATCCTTGCCTTACGCATAGCTAAGGGCGTAAAACTATAGCGCTTGTTGGGAGGCAACCCAATGAATAAAATTTATTTTTGCTTTTTGCTTTCTGTTCTTGACTGTTTACACAATTATGATACTGGTATGAATGTGTTTTTTGTGTTTTAATAAGTGTTTGTTCCATGTAAAGCCATTAGGATCTTCTTGGGTGATAGTTGTTTGATCTTGCTGAAAAAGACAGAAACTTTATGCTCACGAAAATAATTTTCATAAATCACAGAAAAGAGCTTTTGCCCTTATTCTTTTTAAGAGGATTAATATACAAATTACCCTGGTCATCCTAATTTTGTACAATTTTTGGAGTTACAGAAGTATTCGCTAAAGTCAGATTACTACAGACTGTTCTGTTTTGACAGATTCTGTTTTCTTTGTGTTGTGTGCTTATTTTGATGGCTCTATGGTTTTCTTTGATGAGTTTTTGCCATAGAAAAGTTGTAATACATTAGATATAATATGAAAACAAAATATGAATTGGTTTAATACAGCACTTATAGTAGTGGTTTGCTTTCTAATACTAACGGATCTCACAAAGGTTCTGTTGAGTTTTGTGTGATTGAAGTTTTCAAGTTTTGGTTATCTTACGATGGATGAAGGAAGGATGTAAGAGCCTAAGCTTGGGGATGCCCCGGAATCCCAAGCTATCATCCAAGAATGAGCAACCAACTAAGCTTGGGGACGCCCCCGAGTGGCATCCCCGCTTTCTTCCAACAACTATCTGTATTTTACTCGAGGCTATATTTTTATTCGTCACTTGATATGTGTTTTGCTTGGAGCGTCTTGTATGATATGTATCTTTGCTTACTTTATTTTGTGTTTTAAGTTATCAATCCTTGCTGGACACACCTATTTGAGAGAGCCAAAAGTATATCATGACTTGTTAGAATTGCTCTCTATGCTTCACTTAGATCTTTTATGAGCTAGGACTTGCTCTAGTGCTTCATTTATATCTTTTTGAGCACGGTGTGCTTTGTTATTTTTGAAGAAATGCTCTCTTGCTTCACTCAGATTTATTTGAGAGTTAGTAAAAGTTTGAAGAAATTCTCTCTTGCTTCACTTAAATTATTTTGAGAGAAAGAAAATTTGTTATGCTCATGATCTTCACTTATATTTGTTTGAGCTTATGAAAAGCAACTCATGAAAATTAGTCCCAAAGTGATAGATATCCAAGAAGGATAAAGTAAAAAGTTGTGATGAAGATCATTGGACAAAATAAAATTGATTCTTAGTAATAGTTTTGAGATATGATGATGTGATATGTGAGTCATGATGAGTAATTGTGCTCTAGTAAGAATATTGGTGTTAAGGTTTGTGATTCCCTATGCATGCACGAAAGTTAATAATCATGCAATGAAAATTATATCCTACTTGTGGTGCATATTCGGTGTTAATTATGCTTAATGCTTGCTTATCAGATTATTCATTTCTTGGTTGGTCGCTTCTCAATCTTTTTGCTAGCCTTCAATTTGCACCAAGTATGACCTCTACTGGTGCATCCAAAATCCTTTAAACCAGTTTTGCCACATGAGTCCACTATATCTACCTATATGCGGCATTCTTTTGCCGTTCTAAGCAAATTTGCATGTGCCATCTCTAATTTTCAAAATAAACTTCTCTTTTGTGTGTTTGTTTCGCTCGCGGAACGGTAACGGGTGGCTAATATTTTCCATGCTGGATGTGTTATCCTCACGATGTGTGTTTATTCACTTGTGATTGCACGAGAGTAAGGCAAAGGTTTTAGGGATGCCCAATCCTGAAATGGAAAAAATGAATTTACTTTATGTTTTGAATAATAAATTCCTTGGAAAGTGTTGGTATGGAAGGCACTCGTGGATACGGCTAGCCATGGAAAGTGAAAGAATGGTGGAAAAAGGAATGAACTTTATTTTCTGTTAGGGAACCGCCTATGGCATATCTAGCATGGAAAGTGTTCGTAGCTCTACGTCGTTTTCGTTGGTGGGATGGATACACCTCCCAAAATATTTTTATCTCAAATTTTTCGCTTTGAGCTCTAGCACCTCTACAAATCCCTACTTCCCTCTGTGAATGGCCTTTCTTTTACTTAATGCAATTTTTATTTTGAATTTGAGTCTCCATCTTCTCTTACAAAAGCACAAACTAGGAGGCAATATGATCGTGCTCAAGTATTAGGTGTAGTTAATATTCGAGTGTGTTTCATGAATGGATCAATGTTTGAGCATGATGGGCAAGGGATAACTTGTTTTAGCATTGATATTTTGAAAGACATGGTTGCTTGTTAATATGCTTGAGTATCTAAATTATTATGTCAAAACTAGACTATTGCTTTGAGTCACATAAAAGTCCAAATGTCCATGCTATAAAGAAAAGAATATGATGACTTGATGAACAGCACTCCACATCAAAAATTCTGTTTTTATCACTTACCTACTCGAGGACGAGTAGGAGTTAAGCTTGGGGATGCTGATACGTCTCCAACGTATCTATAATTTTTTATTGTTCCATGTTGTTTTATTATCAATCTTGGATGTTTTATAATCATTTTCTAGTCATTTTATATCATTTTTTGGTACAAACCTATTGACATAGTGCCAAGTGCTAGTTGCTATTTTTTCCATGTTTTTTACATCGCAGGAAATCAATATCAAACGGAGTCCAAATGCCACGAAACTCCATGATGATTTTTTTATGGGCCAGAAGGAAGCATATGGGCCTTGGTTGCACCTGGTGGCTTGTGCCCACCTCGGTTGCCCCCCGGACCGCCTCTTTGCTCTATAAATACCGCAAAAATACCAGAACCCTAGAAGCGTCGACGAAATATTCATCCAGCCGCCGCAGAGTCCAAAACCACTAGATCCAATCTAGCCATCATCACGGAGGGGTTCACCACTTCCATTGGTGCCTCTCCGATGATGCGTGAGTAGTTCCTTGTAGACCTTCGGGTCCGTAATTAGTAGCTAGATGGCTCTCTCTCTCTCTCTCTCTCTCTCTCGCTGAATTCTCAATACAATGGTCTCTTGGAGATCCATATGATGTAACTCTTTTTGCGGTGTGTTTGTTGGGATCCGATGAACTTCGAGTTTATGATCAGTTATATCTTTTTATATCCATGAAAGTTATTTGAGTTTCTTTGATCTCTATATGCATGATCTCTTATAGCCTCGTATTTCTTCTCCGATATTTGGGTTTTGTCATGGTTTTGTCACGGCAGATGTCCTAGAGAAAGGACTTAGTCGTGGAGCCATCGCTACGAGTTAGCTTAAAGGGGTTAAAGCGGACAAGGGACGCAAGAGAGTTTTATACTAGTTCGGCCCCTTACGATGAAGGTAAAAGCCTACGTCTAGTTGTGATGGAATTGATGGGGTTTCGATGACCAGGGAGCGAATATGCTTTGCCTGAGTCTCGAGTTGTTGTCTGTTGTCCCTGAACCGCCGCCAGGTCGTCCCCTTATATACATGGGTTGACGCCTGTCGGTTTACAGAATCCCGAGGCCGGCTCATAGTCGTGTCCGACTCGGTCTCTGCTACTTCTACCTTACAATATAATTTTACATATCAATGCCGGTTTATGTCTATGGCCTTAAACCAGCTTTGGGCATGGGCCTCCATAAAGCATCACCGTCTGTCTTCATGGGCTTCAGATACAGATGAACTACTTATGGGGTTAACCCGGCCTCTCCTGGCCGGTTTACGCCCAGTGGTAATATCCCCAACATTAGGCCCCAGATTGATTTGAACTGGTTCATGTCAATCATCAATACTTAACAAAATTTCTTCTTCAACATCTTCACACAATCTTGTAAACCGCCATGACATCATCTTTTAGGATCATGGTAAACCGCCGTGACATCACCTGTCATTAACGAGCCTCCGATAATCAAGGCGACAACATCGCCTCATATCCAAAAATTCGGCCCCTCGATTTTCGCGTCTGTCGTTTATCTCCCTTATAAATAGGGCCAGGGGGTCTTTCAATTTTCCCCCTCGTGCCTCTTCTCTTCATCATCATCCTCGCGACGCCCGACCCTTCAACCTCGGCCGCCGCTGTCTACCTTCGACTGCTACACCAACCTTGGCCGCTGCATCGACCTGAACGTACCAGAGCTCCTCCGCGCGTCGCCGCTGCTCAACAACCTCCGTAAGTCTCCCCTTTCTCTTACCATAGATCTGCACTTAGGGTTCCTGTCGTTCATCAGTGTTCGTCACCGCCCTTCTTTTTCCTTATTTATATCCATGGATTAGATCCAAAAACCACATAGACCTCGCGCGGTAGTAGTTTAAACCACATAGATCTCGCGCGGTAGTAGTTTCAGCACCTGTTTGATATCCAACTCATCTCAACTTAGTGAACTTTTAGTACGCTGGAATTTAGGTCAGAATATATTTTGTTTTTCCTATGCACGGTAGATCTGAAATTACCATAGCAAGATGTGAAACTTGTTTCTTCCTTCTCTTACACACTTTGAATACCAGATTGGCCGGTTTAACTTCACAGAAAAATGATGACCCGGTAGATACCATTAGTCCCCTGTTGAACCGTCAATGTATTATATTGTTTCCATCATCAGACTCTGGTTTACGGATAACTCAATCCGGTTTATCAATATGCTTGTATCCTCATATCGTTGTATAGCTGTCCACTGTAAATCTTAAACCGGCAATAATCATGTTTCAGATTTCCCTTGTCATGGCCAAGCAAGTCTATGAATGCAATTGGGCTCCTTCTCGAGTAACCGAGGAGCAGTTAAACAACCTTGTTAAAACGGGCGCTTTAGCCAAGAAAGATGTCATCCACTGGAGGGTCCCTGGCCCGGAAAATCCTCCTACACTCAAGGATGGAGAGGTAGTCGTGTTTGCTGATCATCTCGGACGAGGTTTTAGTCCTCCCGGTTCAAAAAATTTCCGGGATGTATTGGCTAGTTTTCAACTGCGCCCTCAAGACATCGGTCCCAACTCTGTAACCAACATCTGCCACTTCCAAGTCTTTTGTGAAGTTTATCTACAAGAGGAACCTTCAGTCGAACTGTTTAGGGATTTCTTTCACTTAAACTGTTGCACAGAGTTCTCAGATGGACCCAATACGGAATTGGGCGGAATGGCGGTTCAGAAAAGGAAGGAAGTCACCTTCCCTCATCCCAAACTCCACAGTCACCCCAAAGAGTGGAACCAGACTTGGTTTTACTGCATGGATACATCTCCATCTGATGAAAATTCTTTGCCGGGTTACCGCCCTGAACGCCTTAGCAACACACATCCTTTTCCTCAGAGGTTGACAGCAAGAGAACAGGCCAACTATGCTCCCCAATTATCAAAGCTTAGAGCCTTCATGGCGAACGGTTTGACAGGAGTTGATCTTGCTCATTGCTGGATAAGCTGGAGCATTCTACCCTTAAGTCGGCGCCCCGGTTTGATGTGTGAGTACACGGGGAGTTTGAAGGATGCTCAGCGGCATATTGACATTCAGCTTACAGATGAAGAAGTCACTGAGGCTGTAAAGAAAATACCGAACGAACCGGAGGCCGTCTGTGCCCAAACCGGACTACTCCCTTTCTGCACCTTCAACAAACCACCAGCTGTAAGTATCATATAATCCTTTGTATCTGAATTTGCTTCTATCCAAATATTCTCTGAAAGTGTGATTATTTTCTGACAGGGTGATGATCCGTTCTGGAACAAGAAACCATCACAAGACAAACCGGCGAAGCCGCAAGACAAACCGGTCAAGCCAGTTCGTCCAAAGACCAAGGTTGTTAAGAAACCTGCCAAGAGAAGGACCACTGCATCCTCCGATCTACCAGCTGATGACGATGTGTGTAATCTGGAACCAGAGGTAGAACTTGACTCTCTTGGTTCATTTTTCGTACATCTCATTGACAATGATTATTATCAGGACGACGCTAAAGGCAGTCACGCTGAGGACGTAGAGGTAACCATTCTTTCCTCCGATTCAGATCCTCTGCCAACATCAAAAATCCGTCAAGCAATCCGGAAAGTAAAATTTTCTCACCCTCTTGCTTACTTGGACCAAAACTTTCTTTTGAAGACGCAGCAGCACGAAGCTCGCCGTACAACCCGGCACATCGGCCAGGTAGTTACCTCCGCCGGTTTACCGAACAGTCCGGTTCGGAAACGCCGATCAGAGGTCTCTTATCCCATTGATACTTCATGCCCAAAAGCAGGTTGTTTTCGCTAGCCTCTCAGCCCGTCTGATTCAAATTATCAGGGTACTTCTCACTCATCCTCTGGCGAGTCCTCGGCCACACAGCTTCCACCCCTCAAAACAGTTCCTGGGTGAGCTATGCACATGTCTTTATTCTTGATGTGTTATGTTTACATACTGTACTGATCCTTATGTCTATCTTTTCTCAGCGCCAAGCCAAGACCCAGCAAGAAAGCTCGTTTAAACAAACCGGCTGATGATAATGTAGCTGCTGAACCGGAGACAACTCCATATCTGGAAGAAACCGACGCTGACGCCATGCTTCACGATCCGCCGCTTCAAGACCGTGATTTCCTTGCTGAACAAGTGCAAGTTGACACTACAAGCCATGCAGACCGGCCAACCAGCCCTATCCAAACTGATGACAAAACGGTCAGTCCAGCTAAGGACACTGATAAACCGCCAACTCCGGTGAAGGCTGCTGATGAACAAGATGATGACATTATGATTACTGGTACTGGCCACACCACTCCTGGCAATCCTGTAGCTTTGTCAAAGCATACTGCCAAGGATGATCTCTTTGCTATCAGCAAAGGCAAATGGAATGCCAATTTATCAAGCTACACCCATCTCAATGCTCAAGATATTCACTCTGGCTTCTTGAACCGTCTGTATACCAGCCGTGATTATGAAGCTAGTTTGGTAAACTTGATGAAGGAGCGATATGAGGTAACTACTGTTTTTCTCTTTTGTCCAATTGCAGTTTATCAACTCCTAGTAGCCCCCAAGTGACGGTTTATGATGCCAATCTAAACCGGGACTTTTGTCATAACTTAACTTTGCATATTTAGCATCCAGGGACCGGATTACCTTTTTAAGATGAACCGGTTCCTTAAAATTTGCCATAGTGCTCTTTCGCCGGTATAGCCCCCAAGGGCCGGTTTAACTTTATAAAGATGAATCGGGACTGTAGAAGAATTCCCATACCAACGGTTTTTGAGCAAACACACATTAGCCCCCAAGTGCCAAGATTAATACTTGTATTATACTTGGGACTTGTAGAAATTTCTGATAAGGAGCAAATATGCATTAGCCCCCAAGTATCAAGGGGATAACTTGTTATGTGCTTGGTACTTTGAATATGTACTGTCAACTCACTTTGTATCTGTCTCTTTATAGGCTGAACTGAGCAAGAAGGAAAGGCAAACCGCTGATCTGCAAGAGAACATCAAGTCCCAACAGGCCGAAACTTCCAAAGCAAAAGATGAGCTGACAAGCGCCTTAGCCGCTATGGAAAAGCTAAAGGAGGGATTCGCTAAGGAGTGGGTGGATTGGAACACAGATAAATATGCTTTACGGAAAAGAGCTGAAGACGCAGAAGCAGCTCTCAAACCGGTGGTAGACGAGCTGACTGGTGTAAAGCGGCAGATACATGCCATGACTGCTGCTGTGTTCGGTAAGCATCCTTGCTTTATACTTTCAACATATCTTCCCATACGTTGCCGGTTTACTGATGTTTGCAATGATGCAGGAACTCGCATTAGTCATCTGGGCTCTGATGTTCAGAAGAAGCCGAAGGCTGCCTACACGCTGATAGAGCAACTATATACCGGCGCACAATGAATTATCTGCACGGCTTCTCACAATAAGCCGCCCCCGACGTTAATCAAAGATACCTTAGATAGGCTATCTATGCTGCCTGCCCGGGTGGAAGAGCTGAAGAGGTCTGCTGCAAGGGCTGGCGCTCTGACCGCACTAACCCGGGCAAAAGCATGGGTGCCTGATCTTGATACGACGGACGTGGCTAAAGGCTACCCAAGCTTAAAGGAAGACGGATCAGAATTTTGTACTGAAGATCTCCGCGCCATAAACCGGGAAGTATGCCCACTGGCTTGTCAACTTGCTGAAGAGGCTGATCTTTCACATTTCCAGGCGAGTTATGATGCCAATAACAAGCGGGTTGCTGCACCAGCTCCTGAGGCTCAAAACCTTATCCCTCCAATCCGTAAGCACATTATGCCCCTGATATTGAACCGTCCACCCTTATAAGTGATGAAGCTGTGTTCCAAGCTTTAACTGGGATCGAATGGACAACTGTTGACTTCCAGCCGCTGGGTAGGGACGAAGAAGCTGAACCGGTGCAAGATGATCCGCAACCGTCAGGTCAAGCTGATAAGCAATCATAATCCGGGGGCCGGTTTAGTTTTTCTTTTGCTGTAATGTTGATTGAGACAATTACTCCTTTGGGCACTGAAAACGCCTTGTAATAGGCTAGTTAAAACACTTGGTCTGTTATGCCTTCGTGCATATTTATCTGCAACTGATGCGTGTTAATCCGCCATGCTTAAGATATGATGTTCATAATCCATAGCTATTTATTCAAGCTGTTCCTGCAGATAAGAAGCTTAAAGCGCCCTGGCGGTTTACCACCGGACGGGTCATGATACCCAAATATATATATGACCAAGGTTTATAACCAAGGTTGTAAAAGATAACCAAATATGGAAATATATGATACCTGTAACCTTTAGGCATAGTGTTGGCTGACCAACCTTGTAATGAGGGTAATAACCCTAATCAGGAGTAAAAGTAACTCCTGTTATATGATGCCGGTTTACAATAAAACCATTCCGGGTTGTGATAAACACCGGTTTATTCCATACTGGTGACTTTGAGTCAAAACCAGACCGGGCTGATAGTCTCCGGATTATAACTTGATTATGTACTGACAACTTGTAGTTGCCAGCCTAATCGGGTTGATAAACACCGGTTTGAAAACATCACAAATCTTAGCAAAAGAAAAAGAAACTTAGCAAAGGGCAAATAAAACCGTTGTAGTCGAGGCTTTTCACGGGCTGCCAGGCCCCAAAAATTATCAAGAGGTGTTGCTATGGTTCGGGTTCGACCAAGCCCCCAAGTGATGTTGTGGCATTACGCCGATCAAGAGGAGTTGCTATGGTTCGGGTTCGACCAAGCCCCCAAGTGATGCTGTGGCATTACGCCGATCAAGAGGTGTTGCTATGGTTCGGGTTCGACCAAGCCCCCAAGTGATGATGTGGCATTACGCCAATCAAGAGGCGTAGCTATCGTTCGGATACGACCAAGCCCCCAAGTGATGTTGTGGCATTGCGCCGATCAAGAGGCGTAGCTATGGTTCGGATACGACCAAGCCCCCAAGTGATGTTGTGGCATTGCGCCGATCAAGAGGTGTAGCTATGGTTCGGATACGACCAAGCCCCCAAGTGATCTAATATCAAGCTTTGAGAAGCTGAATCAAGGGGTAAACCGGACGCCGCTTTGTAAGCTCCATGTAACCACACATGATGTAAGAAAACGACAGATACCCCGCTTTAGCTGAGGTTCCGGTTTATTATATCGATCATAATATATACAATGTCATAATATGTACATAAGCAGAGCCTGTAGCTCAAGTATAGTAGGGCCGAAGATGAGCAATATTCCATGGCCGGTTTGTCTCCTTCTCCGATTTACGTGAGTCTTTGCGCTCTCGAACATCGATTAGGTAGTATGACCCATTGTGCAGATTCTTGCTGACCACAAAAGGTCCTTCCCAAGGGGGGATAGCTTGTGCATATCTGTCTGATCCTGGATGAGTCGAAGCACCAAATCTCCTACTTGAAAGGTCCTGGTTCTAACCCGGCGGCTATGATAACGACACAGATCTTGCTGATAAATCACCGAACGGGCTACCGCCATGTCACGCTCCTCATCTAACAGGTCAAGAGCTTCCTGTCGTGCCTTCTCGTTGTCAGCTTCAACGTATGCCGCTACACGAGGTGAGTCATGACGGATGTCACTAGGAAGAACCGCTTCCCCTCCATAAACCATGAAGAACGATGTGTATCCTGTCGATCTGTTGGGTGTGGTATTGATGCTCCATAACACTGAAGGTAGCTCCTCAACCCAACAACCCGGCGTCCGTTGCAAATGAACCATAAGCGGGGTTTGATGCCTCTCAAGATCTCTTGATTGGCCCTCTCCGCTTGACCATTGGACTGGGGGTGAGCCACTGATGATACGTCAAGCCGGATGTGCTCACGTTGACAGAACTCCTTCATGGCACCCTTTGACGGATTGGTACCATTGTCTGTTATAATGCTGTGTGGAAAGCCAAACCGGAAGATCACCTTTTTGATGAATTGAACCGCCGTGGCTGCGTCACACTTACTAACTGGCTCTGCCTCTACCCATTTTGTGAACTTATCAACCGCCACCAAAAGGTGGGTCTTCTTGTCCTTGGACCTCTTGAAAGGCCCAACCATATCGAGCCCCCAAGTTGCAAACGGCCAGGTGATTGGAATCATCCTTAATTCTTGAGCTGGTACATGAGCGCGCCTTGAGAATTTCTGACAACCATCACATCTTTTGACCAAGTCCTCGGCATCAGCATGAGCTGTCAACCAATAGAAACCGTGATGGAACGCCTTGGCCACCAAAGATTTTGAACCGGCGTGGTGACCACAATCTCCTTCGTGGATCTCACGCAAAATTTCACGACCTTCCTCAGGAGACACACAGCATTGAAATGCCCCTGTCACACTGCAATGATGTAACTCTCCATTGATAACAGTAATGGACTTGACCGCTGGGTTATCTGCCTGGCCAAAGTTTCATCCTCTGGTAACTCGCCCCGGTTTATATACGCCAGATATGGAACCGTCCAATTCGGGATAACATGAAGAGCCGCCACCAACTGAGCCTCCAGATCAGGAATAGCCAAATCCTCTTCACCAGGGAGCTTGACGGACGGATTATACAAAACATCGAGGAAGATATTAGGTGGAACCGGTTTACGTTGGGAACCCAGGTGGCTTAAAGCGTCTGCCGCTTCATTCTTCCGCCGGTCCACATGATCCACTTGATAACCTTTAAAGTGACCTGCAACAATGTCCACCTCACGACGATATGCTACCATTAGTGGGTCCTTGGAATCCCAAGTGCCGGACACTTGTTGAGCCACCAGATTCGAGTCACCGAAGCACTTAACTCGGCTGAGATTCATCTCCTTAGCCATCCGAAGACCATGGAGTAAAGCCTCATATTCAGCTGCATTGTTAGTGCAAGGGAACATTAAACGGAGAACATAACAAAACTTATCACCTCGTGGGGAAGTTAATACGACTCCAGCCCCCAAGCCCTCCAATTGCCTGGACCCATCAAAATGAATAGTCCAGTAAGTATGATTCGGCTTCTCTTCTGGCGCTTGTAACTCTGTCCAATCATTGATGAAATACACAAGTGCCTGAGATTTGATCGCCGTTCGGGGCATGTATTTCAACCCGTGAGGCCCGACCTCGATAGCCCACTTAGCAATCCGGCCGGTTGCTTCCCTGTTCTGGATTATATCTCCCAAAGAAGCAGAGCTGACCACCGTGATGGGATGACCTTAGAAATACTGTTTAAGCTTCCGGCTTGCCATAAAAACCCCATACACCAATTTTTTCCAGTGTGGGTACCTCTGCTTGGACTCAATGAGTACCTCACTTATATAGTAAACCGGCTGCTGAACCGGATATTCCTTTCCTGCCTCTTTGCGCTCCACCACAATAGCCACACTAACAGCCCGAGCGTTAGCTGCCACATATAGCAACAATGGTTCTTTGTCAACCGGAGCAGCGAGAATCGGAGGATTAGCCAGCTGTCGCTTTAAGTCCTCAAATGCTTCATTAGCGGCGTCACTCCAGACGAAGTTATTTGTTTGTTCAGCATCTGATACAAAGGGATGGCCTTCTCGCCAAGGCAACTGACAACCCGGCTCAACGCGGCAATCTGGCCTGCCAGGCGTTGAACATCATTGATACACTTCGGTTTAGTCAAGGAGGTGATGGCTTTGATATTTTCCGGATTAGCTTCAATGCCCCTGTTAGACACCAAAAAGCCCAAGAGTTTGCCTGCAGGTACACCAAAGACACACTTGGCCGGGTTAAGCATCATTTTATAAACCCGCAGGTTATCAAAGGTTTCCTTCAAGTCATCAATCAATGTTTCCTTCTTCCTTGATTTTACCACAATATCATCCACATAGGCGTGAACATTGCGGCCGATCTGTTTATGCAGACAATTCTGCACACACCTCCGATGAGTCGCCTGGGCACTCTTGAGCCCAAAGGTCATGGACACATAGCAGAAGGCTCCAAAGGGAGTTATGAAAGCTGTCTTCTCCTGGTCCTTAACTGCCATTTTGATCTGATGATAACCAGAGTATGCATCCAAAAAGCTTAAACGCTCGCAACCCGCCGTAGCATCAATAATTTGATCAATACGGGGAAGGGAAAAAGGATCTGCTGGACAAGCTTTGTTGAGATCTGTCTAGTCCACACACATACGCCAAGTGCCATTCTTCTTGAGGACCAGCACTGGATTAGCCAACCACTCAGGATGGAATACTTCAACGATAAATCCAGCCGCCAAGAGCCTGGCTACTTCTTCTCCAATAGCTTTGTGTCTTTCTTCATTGAACCGACGGAGAAACTGCTTGACCAGTTTATACTTAGGATCAACATTGAGAGTGTGCTCAGCGATTTCTCTTGGTACACCTGGCATGTCAGAAGGCTTCCATGCAAAAATGTCCCGATTCTCATGGATGAACTCGATGAGCAAGCCTTCCTATTTCGGATCTAAGTTAGCGCTGATGCTGAACTGCTTGGACGAATCGCCTGGTACGAAGTCAACAAGCTTAGTCTCATCAGCCGATTTAAACTTCAGGGCCGAATCATGCTCTGTGGTTGGTTCTTCAACAAAGTCATATCTGCCGGATCAACATTGTCCTTGTAAAACTTCAACTCTTCTGTTGCACAAACCGACTCAGCATAAGCCGCATCACCTTCTTCACACTCCAGAGCAATCTTGCGGCTCCCATGCATGGTTATAGTTCCCTTGTGACCCAGCATCTTGAGCTGCAGATAGACATAACAAGGCCGTGCCATAAACTTAGCATAAGCTGGCCGTCCAAATAGGGCATGATACGGGCTGCTGATTTTCACCACTTCAAAGGTCAAGGTTTCTGATCTTGAGTCATGCTCATCTCCAAAAGCCACCTCCAGAGCTATCTTACCAACAGGATATGCCGACTTACCAGGCACCACACCATGGAACACCATATTGGACGGTTTAAGTTTTTTATCTATTAACCCCATGCGACGGAAAGTTTCATAATAAAGGATATTGATGCTACTCCCTCCATCCATGAGTACCTTAGTGAACTTATAACCTCCCACCTGAGGTGCCACCACCAGAGCCAGATGACCCGGGTTGTCAACCCGGGGTGGATGATCTTCTCTACTCCACACAATCGGCTGCTTGGACTAGCGTAAGTAACGGGGCACGACCGGTTCAACGGCATTCACCACCCTTTTATGAAGCTTCTGATCACGCTTGTCCAAGCTAGTGGTGAAAACATGATACTGTCCGCTATTCAACTGCTTTGGGTTGCTCTGGTAACCCGACTGCTGCTGCTGCTGATTGCCCTGATGATTATAGCCACTTTGATTACCCTGATTGCCATGGAATCCTGAACCGGAATTTCCTCCGCCATAACCCGGCCCATGAGAGCCAAAGCCCGAACCACCTCCTGATCCATGATCATACCGGAAAGAATCAGAATTTTTGAACTCTTGCATGATGTAACAGTCTTTCCAGAGGTGTGTGGACGGTTCCTCCTTCGTCCCATGCTTTGGGCAGGGCTGGTTCAACAGATACGACAAACGGTCCGGATTAGGATTTGGCATTCCACTGCGCCGGGGCGGTTTACCCTTACGCCGCTGGCCCTTGTCGTGTGTATTAGTGTTAGCCACAAAGTCTAAACCGTGGTCCGCTTTACGCTTGCCGCCGTTTCCATGACCCGCCGGGTTGGGGTGCTGCCCCTTGGCGTTGCCGCTCTTCTTTCCCTTCCCTGTCTTATCATCATCAGACTCGGGATCCTTGGAACTATCAGAGTCGGCATACTTCACAAGTGCAGCCATGAGGGTTCCCATGTCATTACAATGGCGTTTGAGCCGTCCCAACTTCAACTTCAGGGGTTCAAACCGGCAATTGCCTTCCAATGTTAAAACTGCGGTGTCAGCGTTGATGCGGTCCGATGAGTGCAAAATCTCCGAAACCCAGCGCACCCAACGGGTTGTTGACTCTCCTTCCTCCTGGACACAGGCAGCTAAGTCCACAATCGACATGGGCTGCTTGCATGTATCCTTGAAATTCTGAATAAACCGGGCTCTCAACTCGGCCCATGATCTGATAGAATTAGCCGGTAAGCTCTTTAGCCAAGTGCGGGCCGTTCCTTCTAGCATCATGGTGAAGTACTTCGCACATGCCGCATCATCCACGTCCAGCATCTCCATGGCCATCTCATAGCTTTCGACCCATGTTTCAGGGGATAAATCAGCGGTGTAACTCGGCACCTTGCACGGGCCCTTGAAATCCTTGGGCAGGCGCACATTGCGCAATGCTGGGACAAGACATGGCACTCCCAAGGAACTAGAGGTAACTCCGGGTTCCACCGATGTGGATGGACGAACCGGAGTAAGCTGACGGGCTTCGTGCTGCGCCGCTAACTCGGCCTCTCTGCGTGCCCGAGCCCGGTCCACCACCTCTTGGGCATCACCAGCACCACCCGTCGGGTTATTGCCACGGGGTGGATCACGGTTCCGCGCATTGCTTGACACTGCCAGTTCATCAATACGCCTGCTGTAGCTCCGGCTTGGACGGGGAGTGGAATGAATCCGATTGCGACTATACGAATAAGCCTCTTGTTGAACCAAAGCTGTCTGAAGAAGCTCCTTAACCCGGCGCGTCTTGACCGCCGCCGGAGAATCGCCTTCGATCGGGATGGCCGCCAGCCATGAAGCGGCAGCGACAATGTTGTCCATCGGGTTAGAGTAATGACCCGGTGGCGTGGGGACATGTGGTGTTACAACGTTGTTTTGACGAGGCGGATCCGCCAAACGTGGTTGAACCGGCACCCCTGCTCCAGGTGCCTCCGCCCGGTTTACCATCGGCGGATTACTGGTCCCTGCTCCTGGGGTGTTAAAGAGATTTCTAGCGTCATAAACCGGCGGCAGGCGAGATCGGTGCCTCCTCTTCAGGACTTCGTTTGACGCACTCTGATCCAGCATAATCCGGTAAGCTTGTGCATCCAAAGCGGCCCACTCCGCGGCTATCCTGGTATCCTCAGCTGCTAAGTCCGCTTTGGCTTGGGTGATCTGATCTTTTACTTTCGCGATTTCCGCATTGTGCACATCCTGATCCGCCGGGTTAACCTCCGCCATCAGTGTTGCCAATGCGTCAAACAAATCAGATAGAACCTGAGCTGGCGGTCGCACAGGGCCTCCTGCCCCAGCCGCTGCTGCCGCTGCCGATCCGGAAATCATTGCCGCTGCGGTCGAAGAGG
This sequence comes from Triticum aestivum, assembly GCF_018294505.1. Lineage (NCBI taxonomy): Eukaryota > Viridiplantae > Streptophyta > Magnoliopsida > Poales > Poaceae > Triticum > Triticum aestivum. The sequence continues at coordinate 239,702,057 of NC_057808.1, read as the reverse complement.
GGACCACCGGTTGCGTACCGGCCATGAAGATCGCAACCCGGTTTGGCGGATCAGAGGGATCCGAAATACTATCGCCATCGGAACAGCCCCCAATCCGGCCATCTTGTAACTGATATAACGACTCGGTCTCTCCGGTCGATGACTCGTCGCTGGAATAAACGACGGTCTCACCACCAGATTCTGATCTGTCCTCAGATTCCCCTCCATGGATAACTCCCACGAAGGCACGCTTCATGACAGGCTTGACCCGGGCAGATCTCACACGCTGAGCCGTTTCGACGAGGTCGGTGCAGATGTCCGGCTCAGGGCCCGGTTCGCCGATCATGCCAATGAAAACGTGTATGCCACCAAAGGGGGCCCGGTACCCGTACTCGATTGAGCCGGCCTCGGGGCCCCAGCCTGCATCGTCGATGTAGAGCTTGCCACGACGACTCTTGGTCATCCGGCCCACAGCGTAACCCTTGAGTCCTCCGAAGTTGCCCTCCAAGAACTTGAAACCATCGTGCGATAGCCCCACGGTGGGCGCCAACTGTCGTGGTTTTGTCACAGCAGATGTCCTAGAGAAAGGACTTGGTCATGGAGCCATCGCTACGGGTTAGCTTAAAGGGGTTAAAGCGGACAAGGGACGCAAGAGAGTTTCATACTAGTTCGGCCCCTTACGATGAAGGTAAAAGCCTACATCTAGTTGTGATGGAATTGATGGGGTTTCGATGACCAGGGAGCGAATACGCTTTGCCTGAGTCTCGAGTTGTTGCCTGTTGTCCCTGAACCGCCGCCGGGTCGTCCCCTTATATACATGGGTTGACGCTCGTCGGTTTACAGAATCCCGAGGCCGGCGCATAGTCGAGTCCGGCTCGGTCTCTGCTACTTCTACCTTACAATATAAGTTTACATATCAATGCCGGTTTATGTCTATGGCCTTAAACCGGCTTTGGGCCCTGGGCCTCCATAAAGCGTCACCGTCTGTCTTCATGGGCTTCAGATACAGATGAACTACTTATGGGGTTAACCCGGCCTCTCCTGGCCGGTTTACGCCCAGTGGTAATATCCCCAACAGGTTTTATTTGGCCAACTTGATCTATTTATCTTGCAATGGGAAGAGGTGCCCGGTAGTGGGTTCGATCTTACGGTGCTTGATCCCAGTGACAGAAAGGGAACCGACACATATGTATCGTTGCTACTAAGGATAAAAAGACGGGATCCCTATCTGCCACAATAGATAACGGATCTAGTCTACATCATGTCATCGTTCTTATTGCATTACTCCGTTTTTCCATGAACTTAATACACTAGATGCATGCTGGATAGCGGTCGATGTGTGGAGTAATAGTAGTAGATGCAGGCACGAGTCGGTCTACTAATCTTGGATGTGATGCTTATGTAATGATCATTGCCTGGATATCGTCATAATTATTTGAAGTTCTATCAATTTCCCAACAGTAATTTGCTTACCCACCGTTTTCTATTTTCTCGAGAGAAGCCACTAGTGAAACCTACGGCCCCCGGGTCTTCTTTTTCATATATTTGCCTTGCGATATACTTTTCCATTGAATTTTTATTCAGATCTATTAAACCAAAAATACGAAAATACCTTGCTGCGTTTTATCTCTATTTATTTTATTTGGCGTTCGATCTATCAATCTACTTCAATTTACCTCACGTCTGTTTGCCTATCTTGAGGCGCCGTACCCCGGAAGGGATTGACAACCCCTTTAACACGTCGGGTTGTGAGGTGTTGTTGTTTGTGTGCAGGTCTTGTTTAAGTTGTGTTGCTTGGTTCTCCTACTGGTTCGATAACCTTGGTTTCATCACTGAGGGAAATACCTACCGTCGTTGTGCTACATCATCCCTTCCTCTTGGGGGAAATACCGACGTAGTAGCAACAATCACCCAGCCGGGCCGCCGCTTCGTAGACGCTTTTGGCATGAGATGCTTGGGCCCCGGTCACTTCCTCCAGTAGCTTGGTCAAGCGCTGCACTCCGCGGCTTGCTCCACGACCACCTTCACCAGCGTGGAATCGTGGAACGCGAGCTTCGCCTCGCGAGCCTTGACACTGGTGCCCACACGACCCAAAAACCCTTGGGGATAGGGCCCCTACAGTACTCCTACTCGTTTCTGCTCGCATTGCCATCGCAGTCGGTATTCTGTGGTGCTACGTTTATGATGCGCGGCCCATCACAAATGGTTCACTATTATAGAACGTGTATGATGCGCGGCCCATCACAAACGGTTCACCGTTAACAAGATTAGCTAATTGTCGAACGAGTGTCCGATAGGATTTTGAAACGCCGGATCGTCGTAACATCGTCGTACACGACAACTATCGCACACGCTATTCTGTGGTGCAACATTTACGATGCATACTTCATCAGAAACAGTCCATGGTTGCGAATCGTGTACGATAAGGCAATTAACACAAACGTTTAGTTTGCCCGCACCGTTTGTGATATTGTCTGACATCGCATACGCTTTGCAAATGGCAACTGTGTGCATGCTTGCACACGTTTCCTCTCTGTTAACCGTCTCGGATTATGGTGCATATCGCAAACGTTTGTGTTTTACCAACCATGTGTGCCGTAACAACCTGGAGAGCGTAATTTCACCATAATTTAATTGCTGCTTTTCCATATTGTACCAGATTTGGATTTGAATTTGAATGTATGCTACAACTTTATTCATATCCATCAGGTTCAAACAACCAATGCATTATTCGATTCATAGGTACATATGTTCAAGAATTACATAGGAACCAAATAAAGAATGATGAACCACAGTTTTATACTTGTACTATTAAAGACGGTAAAGAAAGAGGCGAAATATATTCTGGTTGCTGAACAAGGTGAAGCAGAATGCCCATATTGTGCCCTCCTCCATGCAGAAGGCACGCACGGCTCTAGTCCAACCCCTTGTGATGGCCAACCGCCCATCCTTCACGGTCTTCATGAAAACATCTAGATAATTATCGTGTTCTGGTAGAAATACTTTAACCTTTGCATGCCCACCAATCATGTAGTTTGAGAGGTAATCTTGAGTAAACTGCTTTGGCAACCACTGCAAAGGAAAAAGATTCAGACATTGTCATCTAACACAACTCATTATGGGCAGTGAAAAGAAGGCTGTAGAGTTCTTACTTACCATCCTGCAGTTCGCTGTTGTCTTGGATAAAGTGTACACAAATAGTTTAATTGCCATCTTTGGACCCATTTTACTAACAATCTTTATCAGCTTCCTTAGTTGATGCTGGTTCATCGATATCTCATTGCCCCATACGCAGAAAGGGTCAAAACGCGGATCTTTACCAATGACATATGTACCTAAAAGCACCAAGTTAATATTAGAAGCTAAACAACAATTGCACAATGATGTAGTACAACACTGTTTTATAATATGTCTATATACATCTGTATCTAGTAGTCCATTTGAAGTCTCTAAAAAGATAAATATTTAGGAATGGAGGGAGTATCTTATAACATCCACTATACTCACATATTAGATGAATTAACATCTTATATTATGGGTCAAAAGGAGTTTAGTTCATTCGTACAAATTATCGGCTGATTAACTGCTGCTGTATCCATGGGTTACAGTTAGTTTGAGCTAGTTCGGGCTCAAATAGCCCTAAAGTATATCTAAACATGAGGGCTAGTTTGAGCTAGTTGCATCTATAACCCACCCAAAAAAACTATCCAACCCAAGAGGTGCTAATTGGAGCTAGTTCTCCTAGTGCATTTATTGTCAATCTAACCCTGCCATCCAAACAACTCTTTGGATGGAGTTATTTCAGGGTTAGTAATGAGCTAGAAACTAACTCTAACCTCTTGCTAAGTTGAGTATCCAAACAGGGTTGTGTTGTTGGTGTTGTTGCTGCTGCTCTTCTACGTATATCTAGACATATTAGAACATTAATGTAACACTCTTCCTTGTTGCTATGTAGCCTAGGATTGCATATTTAGACACTAAGTATAGTGCATGTTGCTATGTAGCCTCACATATATTACATATGGCCCTAGTTAACCTAACGAAAAATGGGTTGCAGATATATTCAGCTAAAAGTCCGATTCACCGATTAGTCCCTTATCAGCTACCGGCCTATATGGCACCAGCTACCGTTATCCTGAACAGTGAGCAGATATAAGCCATGGGATGAAACTAACCTCGATGGAAAATAGCAGTCGTTCCCAAAATTGTCCTGTGTAGGTACATCGAGAAGCATGTTAAGCACAACAGGCTAAACATCAACCAAAATTATACATGGCAGACAAAATAATCTCCAAAAGATAGCTTCAGTGTGCAGGTTTAAGCACGCTAGTAAAGCAAAACAAGTGGAAAGGTGTGCTAACTGCAACAGGCCTAACATTTAACAACAAGCAAACATAGTCATTCAAACTGGTGTTGTGCCGGTCTAAGTACACTGGGTATGGTTAAATAAAAATGGAAAGGCGTGTTAACTACAAGATGCACCAACCAAATGTAGTCATTCATAGTGGTATTGTTGAAACTGGTACAGATGAAATTGAACTGCACAGTTCATAATTGCACATATAGAACATCACGTTGTGAATAACTGGAATAAACAAGGCATACTACGAACAACCAAAGATAGCATTTGAAACTGAACATATGCTAACTCAAACAACCGAACAATCAAAAAACTTTAAAAGAGGCATATGCTAGCTATAACAGGCTTAACAGCAAGCAAATATATGCATTCCTATTGGTATGTTTAAAACTGGATTAATGAAATGTACCGCACAGTAAATAATTGTACATATAGAGCATCACATTGTGAACAACTAAAATAAACAAATCATGGGTTTCCTCACTTGTCACAGATGGGCTCGTTCCCGTGGGAGGAGCACGGACCCTGGATGCGCTCCATGTTGTCGTAGATGGGCACCTTCCCCTTGGAAGAGCACGGCTGTAGGGTGCCCTCCCTGATGTCGCAGACGGGCGATTTCCCCTTGGAAGAGCAGATGGGCTCTTTCCCCTTGGAAGAGCCGGAGAGGGTGCCCTCCTTGTGGTCGCCGTCGATGAGGTCTGACTTGGAAGCTGTGGATCCCAGCGTCACAGAACGTGTCCTTCAGAAATGACAAAAGGGGCTCGATGGCGATGTAGAATGGCAAATTGTTGACAGCGAGCCAGAGAGATCATCGGCGGGGCCATGGATGAGATCGACGGCAGTTGAACCCGAGGTGTTGGGGTGGGCCACTTAACCTGTGGTACAGCCCGCCTCAGGCCGTCGCTGTCGATGACCTCGACGTCGTAGCCGGCGGCCGAGACATGCCCGCATACTCTAGCCCGCTGCTTGAGTGCCTGCCGCCAGTAATGGTCGTCAGCTTCCTCGGCGGCGTCGGGCGAAGAGACTGCTATACACCTCTTTTGGGCCTATCGCTCCTCGAGCTCCACGGGAAGCGTAGCCGGGCTTAGGCAGCGACACTCTAGTGTGGGGATGGGGATATGTGGGAAAGGGGGCATTTGGCAGGCATCATCTAAGAAACTCAGGGCAGCCTGGGTATGGAGATCGGTGGGTAAGCTGCACGGGCAAACCGGCAGATGTTGACAATGGAGGCCTTGCGGCGGCGGTGGCGGCAGCGGCGGCGGGGACCTTGCTAGGGTTTCGAGCGAGGGAGGGTGTGTGTGTGTGCATGCCCGAGGAGGTTTTGGTGTGTGTGTGTGTGTGTGGAGGGGGCGCGGGGTGTTTGAGGAAATGACGCGGGTACTGAAAATTTTACTACGCGGGAGTCAAAAGCGGGAGTGAAATGCCGGGCTATTGAAAATTTTGATGATAGTGCATCGCACACGGTCCAGAGATAACATCCATGTGATATGAAACAGAAAAACCCTCGAGGCGGGCAGATATTTTCTAGGGATGCAGGCTGGATTGGGAACAAGAAACATCGCACATGGTCCGGAGATAACAACCATGTGTTATGAAACAGAAAAACCCTCGAGGCGGGTAGATATTTTCTAGGGATGCAGGCGGGATTGGGAACAAGAAACATCGCACACGGTCCGGAGATAACAACCATGTGTTATGAAACAGAAAAACCCTCGAGGCAGGCAGACATTTTTTAGAGGGGAGCCTCGTGGAGCCCAATGTACTGTGCGGATGTGTGCGTGACAGGTGCACCGGCGTGGCACACGGTTAGTTTGAGTGAACCGTGTCTGTTGCGTCATCCGACTTGTCTAATGTTCATAAATTTGGCGAAAAGTGACGCGGGAGAGGGTCAGAACACGAACACTCTTGCATGTGGACAAAATTTATGTATCAAAAGGGTGGTTTGATTTTCAAATACCGAATGCAACTTTGATGTGGCACCTCTCACGCAAAGCGCACGGTATTGCTTCCCCCTCGTATCGGCACGAAGGGAATCCTAAGCTATGAATGCATGCCCCCTCCCCCCAACCGAGGTTCACCTAGCAAAGTGCGAAGTAGCTAGCAGCCCCCCTCCTCCCTCGTGTCGGCACGAAGGGAATC